>NC_074694.1:25292859-25452859 GCF_029448725.1 Salvelinus fontinalis
ACGGTTCTGACTTGATGTACAGGGAGAATACTGTAAGAAAGGCCCATGTTCTGAATTATGTCGCTGTACATTTCAAAGGTGCTGAACAAATAGTTATATTGACTATGTCCGTCCTAGCTCGCTCATTAATGTCTTAATCAAAATTACAGATTGCTTCTTATCCGCTCGTCGTCCCCTTATGCCATAGTTTGTACATCTCAATTGTCAGTACAAACCACAATTGTTTAAGCAAGTCAGCCATATCAGCTATGTTTTTTAAAAGACAGTAAATGAGGCTGAATGAACTGTTTTGCTGCCAGACACGGCTCTGCTGATAGCCAGGTGTAACAGTGGTAATGTGTTGGGACTGCTGTTGGGACTCTGCTGTTGGGACAGCTTTATGTAGGCCCTAACAGTTTGTGGGCACCATTTGTCACCATTAGAGTCCAATTCATGTATTGTTTAGTGTTGTGTAGTGGCTTTACTGGCATGCATGTAAAACATTATTTTTGAGTTTGCCCCAACCAAAATTTACATGCTAAAATCGCCACTGGACACGCCATATCTTCGCCACACACCCCTCCCCTTCTTGTTGCGCTGTGGGATTCCCAAATAGGCACAGGCCTAAGGCACCTATGATTTGTAACAATCCACAGCTATCTTTTTTTTTAAATGAGCTAATGATCCTCTGTGGCTAAGTCATGCTCTCTGGTGAAGTATTGTGAATGTTTTTATTTAGACAGGAGTAATTATATAATTTTGGCAAAACATCAATTTACTTTAGGGGAAGCCAGCATCCTAACTGCACTGTGCACTGTTGGGGATGAATCAGAATGAGTTGGGTAACATGGATAATATGTTTTATTTTCATAATATGCATGTGAGATACTTGTCATTCAAATATTTCCCTTTGTCTATAGGGTTGGCAGTTGCAGTTATCACTTCTCAGCTAGGGCTTAGTCACTTGGGGCCCAGAGAGGGGAGAGGTCAGGCTTGTCTTCATATGTCAATGTATCTGTTAAACCATGTGGTGCTATGTAGAATACCAGAAGGGGAGGAGGACAGAATGGAACATTGTCTTCTTATGGGAATGTGTCTGTAACTATTCCTAAACCATGTGAAGGGATGGCGTTATTAATGGGGAGCCAGTTAGTTATCTCATACAATGTCTGTACGCCAGTCACTCCTTACTTTTCTCATTGGGGGAAAGAGTATGGCAGTGTCTGGAACCATTGTATGTCCCCTCTGAGGTTGCCCTTATCTTGACCTAGTATATGACCTAAGAGGCTCACTCTCTTCAGTGAGTTTGTCCAGGTTTGGGTGTATTTGAGATGGGGTATCTAGAATTGACAATTGATATATGCAATTGGATGAGGTAATGTTTTGGTACTCTGTGAAGTACCAAGGATGAGATTGGAACCTTGTTTAGGAGACCAAACTGAATGATAATGTATAGCGAATGCTGTCTAGCTATGGGATACTCCTCTCTCAAGTAAAAGTCTTTCTTTGTGAAGCAGTTCCTATTATCTGTGGTTTGTCATGTCGACTAGGGGGTGGATCTTTGCTATAAAAGATCTCAGTTGCCATTATGTTGGCCAATCTCAACTTGTCATTAAAGATACTAAAAGGTTGAAGTAAAATGCTATTGCAAAAGCTTCATGATTATTAAAGGTGAAGTTTAAGTATTACTCTGACTGGTGTGTGGTTTGCTCTCTCATCATTTGGTAATACAGGAAATTGCCACAACAGCACCGGCCAACTTTCCTTACCCATTCGCAAGAGGCTGAAACCAGAGATCTGTATATAATGACGAGATGGTTATGTCTCCGCCCTAACAATGGGAGTCATCCCAAAGGCTGGAAGGCAGGCAACAAGCGTAGGTCTGCATATTATGCCTATAGCAACGTATTGGGCTTATTCTGGACAGATTATGGCAAAAGTGAGCCCTCTTGCGTCACCTCTTTTTCTCTGCTAAAACTCATTTCAATTTCAATGTCAATTTAAGGGCTTTATTGGCATGGGAAACATATGTTTACATTGCCAAAGCAAGTGAAATAGATAATAAACAAAAGTAAAATAAACAATAACAAAAATTGACAGCTGTCACGCCCTGGTCTTAGTTATCTTTGTTTTCTTTATTATTTTAGTTAGGTCAGGGTGTGACATCGGGTATGTATGTGTTTTTGTATTGTCTAGGGGTTTGTATGTCTATGGCTGCCTAGATTGGTTCTCAATTAGAGGCAGCTGTTGTTCATTTGTCTCTGATTGACAGCTATATTTAGGCAGCCATATTCATTGAGTTTTCGTGGGTAATTGTCTATTGTCTATTGTCTAATTGTCTACGTTAGTAGCTTGTTCCTGTGTCAGTGTTTCTACCACATGGGACTGTTTCGTTCGTTCGTGTGTTCCGTCCTGTTCGTGCGTTCATGTGTTTTGGTTCTCAAGTTCAGGTCTGTTCACGTCATTTGTTATTTTGTAGTTTGTTCAAGTGTTTTTTCGTCTTCGTTTAAATAAACGTGTTTATGTCTTCACAATACGACAACACAATCCGATCCTTGCTCCTCCTCAGAAGAGGAGAAAGACGAGCGTTACAGAATCACCCACCAACCAAGGACCAAGCAGCGTGATACAAGGCAGCAGCAGCGATCGCAGGACTATGGGAATTGGGAGGAAATATTAGACGGCGGAGGACCCTGGGCACAACCAGGGGAATATCGCCGCCCCAAGGCAGAGCTGGAGGCAGCGAAAGCAGAGAGGCGCCGGTATGAGGAGCTAGCACGGCAGAGTGGCTGGCAACCCCAATCATTTCTTGGGGGGGGGGGCTCTCGGGGAGTGTAGCTGGGTCAAGTAGGAGACTTGATCCAGCTCCCGTGCTTACTGTGAGGAGCCGAAGATGGAACCAGAGCCAGTCTAGGTGGAATTGGAGGTGAGTAAGGGGAGTGAAGCTGAGACTGTGGATGAATTAATGGGGAAATTGGAGGAGAGAGAAATGAGGGATTTGCTGAGGTGGAGCATAAAGCACCGCATCCGCTTGAAGGAGCGTGTGCGGGATTTGATGCCACATGAGTCAGCAGTCCATACTCGTTCTGAGGTGCGTGCTAGCAGTCTGGTGAAGACTGTGCCTACACCACGCACCAAGCCTCCTGTACGTCTCCAGAGCCCTGTACGCACTGTTCCTTCTCCCTGCACTCGCCCTGAGGTGCGTGCCCTCAGCCCAGTACCACCAGTGCTTACACCACGCACCAGGCTTCCTGTGCGTCTCCAGAGCCCTGTTCCTCCTCCACGCACTCTCCCCGTGGTGTGTGTCTCCAGCCCAGTACCTCCAGCTCCGGCACCACGCACCAAGCCTACTGTGCGCCTCAGCCGGCCAGAGTCTGCCGTCTGCCCAGTTCCGCCTGCACTGCCCGTCTGCCCAGTGCCGCCTGCACTGCCCGTCTGCCCAGTGCCGCCTGCACTGCCTGTCTGCCCAGAGCCGCCTGCACTGCCCGTCTGCCCAGAGCCGCCTGCACCGCCCAGAGCCACCTGAACCGCCCGTCTGCCCAGAGCCGCCTGAACCGCCCGTCTGTCCTGAGGCTTCAGAGCCGCCCATCTGTCCTGAGCCTTCAGAGCCACCCGTCTGTCCTGAGCCTTAAGAGCCGCCCGTCAGTCAGGAGCCGCTAGAGCCGTCCGCCAGACAAGAGCCGCGAGAGCCGTCCGCCAGACAAGAGCCGCCAGAGCCGTCCGCCAGACAAGAGCCGCCAGAGCCGCCCGCCAGACAGGAGCAGCCAGAGCCGCCCGCCAGACAGGAGCAGCCAGAGCCGCCCGCCAGACAGGAGCAGCCAGAGCCGCCCGCCAGACAGGAGCAGCCAGAGCCGCCCGCCAGACAGGAGCAGCCAGAGCCGCCCGCCAGCCATGACCTGCCAGTGCCGTCAGCCAGCCATGACCAGCCAGAGCCGTCAGCCAGCCATGACCAGCCAGAGCCGTCAGCCAGCCATGACCAGCCAGAGCCGTCAGCCAGCCATGACCAGCCAGAGCCGTCAGCCAGCCATGACCAGCCAGAGCCGTCAGCCAGCCATGACCAGCCAGAGCCGTCAGCCAGTCCGGAGCTGCCCCTCAGTCCGGAGCTGCCCCTCAGTCCGGAGCTGCCCCTCAGTCCGGTGCTGCCCCTCAGTCCGGTGTTGCCCCTTAGTCCGGTGCTGCCCCTTAATCCAGTGGGGTTTATATGGAGGGTCGACATTAAAAGGAGGCCACCAAAGCGGGTAGTGACTATGGTGAAGTTGGGGTCACGTCCCGCACCCGAACCGCCGCCATAAGACGGCTCACCCGGACCCTCCCCTTCTGTGTCAGGTTTGCAGCCGGAGTCCGCACCTTTGGGGGGGGGGGGGGTACTGTCACGCCCTGGCCTTAGTTATCTTTGTTTTCTTTATTATTTTAGTTAGGTCAGGGTGTGACATGGGGTATGTATGTGTTTTTGTATTGTCTAGGGGTTTTGTATGTTTAATGGGGCAGTGTTTTGTATAGGGGTTTGTATTTCTATGGCTGCCTAGATTGGTTCTCAATTAGAGGCAGCTGTTGTTCATTTGTCTCTGATTGAGAGCTATATTTAGGCAGCCATATTCATTGAGTTTTCGTGGGTAATTGTCTATGTCTAACATTAGTAGCTTGTTCCTGTGTCAGTGTTTGTACCACATGGGACTGTTTCGTTTTGTTCGTTCGTGTGTTCCGTCCTGTTCGTGCGTTCATGTGTTTTGGTTCTCAAGTTCAGGTCTGTTTACGTCATTTGTTATTTTGTAGTTTGTTCAAGTGTTTTTTCGTCTTCGTTTAAATAAACGTGTTTATGTCTTCACAATACGCTGCATTTTGGTCCGATGCTTGCTCCTCCTCAGAAGAGGAGAAAGACGAGCATTAAAACAGCAAATATTACACTCATAAAAGTTCCAAAAGAATAAAGACATTTCAAATGTCATATTGTGCAAATAGTTAAAGTACAAAAGGGAAAATTAAAAAACATAAATATGGGTTGTATTTACAATGATGTTTGTTCTTCCCTGGCTGCCCTTTTCTTGTGGCAACAGGTCACAAATCTTGCACAAAACACTCACCGGAGAAAGCATCTGAGTGAGCGAGATGTAACCCATGTATCTGATGGTGTCTGGCCAGGAATAGCACGACAGGCCATACTCTTTTGGTCCAGACAGCATCAGATACATGGTCTACATGTACAAAGACAGAGGGGTGCTGTTTCACTCACTCAGATGCTTTATCTGCTTTGATTTTGATTTTATTGTGATCTCTTTTAGTCCTCATTTGGACTAATCTTCCAAGAGTCCTTAAACATAAAAATACAATTTATAATACAATCAATTACATTTTCACATATAACACACTGTTACAAACAGACATATTACACTGACATATTGACCAGATAAATACTCTAACAGTCTAAACAGATAGATTAATTCCTTCATCTACCATTGTCCTGCACAACCTTCCAATTTATATTTAAATGGTTGTAAAGTATTGTTTGAATTTATATATTGAAAGGTTTCTGTTTTGCTCAGATAAATATATACATTTCTTTGTTGCTCTGAATCTAAATGTTATTTTGCCGATTTCTCTTTTCTGCTGGGATAACACATGAACTCAGCAAAAAAAGAAACGTCCTCTCACTGTCAACTGCGTTTATTTTCAGCAAACTTAACATGTGTAAATATTTGTATGATCATAACAAGATTCAACAACTGAGACATGAACTGAACAAGTTCCACAGACATGTGACTAACAGAAATTGAATAATGTGTCCCTGAACAAAGGGGGGGTCATAATCAAAAGTAACAGTCAGTATCTGGTGTGGCCACCAGCTGCATTAAGTACTGCAGTGCATCTCCACCTCATGGACTGCACCAGATTTGCCAGTTCTTGCTGTGAGATGTTACCCCACTCTTCCACCAAGGCACCTGCAAGTTCCCAGACATTTCTGGGGGGAATGGCCCTAGCCCTCACCCTCCGATCCAACAGGTCCCACATGTGCTCAATGGGATTGAGATCCGGGCTCTTCGCTGGCCATGGCAGAACACTGACATTCCTGTCTCGCAGGAAATCACGAACAGAACGAGCAGTATGGCTGGTGGCATTGTCATGCTGGAGGGTCATGTCAGGATGAGCCTGCAGGAAGGGTACCACATGAGGGAGGAGGATGTCTTCCCTGTAACACACAGCATTGAGATTGCCTGCAATGACAACAAGCTCAGTCCGATGATGCTGTGACACACCGCCCCAGACCATGACCGACCCTCCACCACCAAATCGATCCCGCTCCAGAGTACAGGCCTCGGTGTAACGCTCATTCCTTTGACGATAAACACGAATCCGACCATCACCCCTGGTGAGACAAAACCGCGACTCGTCAGTGAAGAGCAATTTTTGCCAGTCCTGTCTGGTCCAGCGATGGTGGGTTTGTGCCCATAGGCGACGTTGTTCAGCCTCTCTCAGCCTATTGCGGACAGTGTGAGCACTGATGGAGGGATTGTGCGTTCCTAATGTAACTCGGGCAGTTGTTGTTGCCATTCTGTACCTGTCCCGCAGGATGTACCGATCCTGTGCAGGTGTTGTTACACGTGGTCTGCCACTATGAGGATGATCAGCTGTCCCTCCTGTCTCCCTGTAGTGCTGTCTTAGGCGTCTCACAGTACGTTTATTGCAATTTATTGCCCTGGCCACATCTGCAGTCCTCATGTCTCCTTGCAGCATGCCTAAGGCACATTCACACAGATGAGCAGGGACCCTGGGCATCTTTCTTTTGGTGTTTTTCAGAGTCAGTAGAAAGGCCTCTTTAGTGTCCTAAGTTTTCATAACTGTGACCTTAATTGCCTACCGTCTGTAAGCTGTTCGTGTCTTAACGACCGTTCCACAGGTGCATGTTCATTAATTGTTTATGGTTCATTGAACAAGCATGGGAAACAGTGTTTAAACCCTTTACAATGAAGATCTGTGAAGTTATTTGGATTTTTACGAATTATCTTTGAAAGACATGGTCCTGAAAAAGGGATGGATGGTAGTTTAGATGGTAGACAACCTATTCCTAGTATTGACTGAATGTCTGTCTCTTACCAACTGAATACTGTTATGAGATTGATTCGTCTTTCTGTTGACGTGCGCCTCTGTCAAAAACATAATCAATATTTCAATATTTTATTTGGACCGGCAAGGAGGAGAAAACAACACAGACAGGGATGCAGCAAGATTTTCATTCCCTATAGAGAAAATAAGGTAGGTGAGTCTCATCATCAGTAGCCTATCTAATTCTTCTAGTTTGTGTACATTCAATCCTATAGTCATTCAGCTTCCCTGAGTTTATGCCTTTCATTCAAAGAAATACACCTGTATTCACTTCTTATGTTGTGGAGGAAATATGTTTAATACTGTATTTATTAACACAATCATGTTGTCATTGTCACCAAGACCCATGCAGCTTCAGTCTTGAACTCCATTGTAATTGTGCCATACTCTCTCTGTATAAACTCCTGCTTCCTCCTCTTCCTAATAAGTACACTCATATTATGCCATACTCTCTCAGCAGAATAGTTCTGGACTGGGCACTCCACTGCCACAAAGCAGCCATTGTGTGACTGGGGCTGGGCTGATTGGCATTGCCACACTTGAACAACTCATGGGTTCAATCACGCCATGGGATCACACAGGGAATGAGATCACTTCTTAATAAACGTTCAGTAATTTCAAGCAGTAGACTGCATCCAAATCTAACAGTAGCCTATGCACTTGAATTCTGCAATAGTCTTCTAGTTAATACTTACTTATATGAAAAATGAATGTTATATAATCCAGTCCATTGCTATGATCCAAAAGCAGAAACTTGTGATTTATGCAACAGGCTTCATTAGGCCTTTTGTCGCACTTATTCTGTGCCCTCCATTCAGCCTGATGGATGACATGTAGCCCTAAATCAGAGTTGCTAAATATAGAAAGTACAATGCTTGTGAACCCAATCCCAATCTGACTGTGGAGGTGCCTCGTATTTTTCATTGTCAGCAAGGAAAAGTAAGCTTGACAATTCTCTGGAATTAATGATCTGTACCCTACTGTATCTGTCTGACAAAGCCAACACAATACATTAGACTTATTCTTTAAACTAACAACTATACAGATCATTAATAATGACATCCTGTAAGCATAGACAAGCTAGAATAGCTGTATTGGTATGAAGTGCATTATACAGTATGATGTTGATTTGGTAAGAAAACAGTGCCATCTAACGAGCCAAAGAACAATATAGGATTAAGGTGGAATCATATTACGCAGGCTCCGACGCCCGCCGCAAGCAGCAGGGGCTGCAGTCTATTATGGATTTCAAAGGAATACCCAGTCGTGATCTTCTTAACGATTGTCACGCCCTGGCCTTAGTATTCTTTGTTTTCTTTATTATTTTAGTTAGGTCAGGGTGTGACATGGGTATTTATGTGGGTTTTGTAGTGTCCAGGGTGATTGTAAGGTTTAGGGGTTTATTTAGAGTAGTTGGGTTTATGTTTAGTATAGTTGTCTAGCAGTGTCTATGTTGTGTGTAGTTGTCTAGGAAAGTCTATGGTTGCCTGAATGGGTTCCCAATTAGAGACAGCTGGTTTCTGTTGTCTCTGATTGGGAGCCATATTTAAGGTAGCCATAGGCTTTAGTTTGTTGTTGGGGAATTGTCTATGGTGAACGTTTGTAGCCTGTGTATGTGCACTACGTTTATAGCTTCACGTCGTTTGTTGTTTTGTTAGTTTGTAAGTGTTTTGTCTCGTTTTGCCTTCTTCAATAATAAAGGAAGATGGCTTATTTTCCACATGCTGCGTTTTGGTCCGTCTCTCCTCCACACGATCATGACAGAATTCCCCACCAACATCGGATCAAGCAGCGTGTGCAACAACAACAGGACCCACCTACACTGGACTATTGGAATTGGGAGGAAATTCTGGACCGAGAAATACCAGGAGAATATAACCGCCCCAAAGCTGAGCTGGAGGCAGCGAAGGCAGAGAGGCGGAGATATGAGGAGGCAGCAAGGAGACGTGGCTGGAAGCCTGAAAAGCCCGTGAGTACTACCCAAAAATTTCTTGGGGGAGGGGGTCTAAGAGGTAGTGGGCCAAGGGCAGGTCGGAGACCTGCGCCCACTTCCCAGGCTAACCGTGGAGAGCGGGAGTACGGGCAGACGCCGTGTTACGCAGTAGAGCGCACGGTGTCTCCTGTACGGGTGCATAGCCCAGTGCGGGTTATTCCACCTCCCCGCACTGGTAGGGGTAGATTGGGCATTGAGCCAAATGTCATGAAGCCGGCACTACATATCTGGCCACCAGTACGTCTCCTTGGGCCGGCTTACATGGCACCAGCCTTACGCATGGTGTCCCCGGTTCGCCTACATAGACCTGTGCGGGTTATTCCACCTCCCCGCACTGGTCGGGCGACGGGGAGCATTCAACCAGGTAAGGTTGGGCAGGCTCGGTGCTCAAGGGAGCCAGTACGCCTGCACGGTCCGGTATTTCCGGCGCCACCTCCCCGCCCCAGCCTAGTACCACCAGTGCCTACACCACGCACCAGGCTTCCAGTGTGTTTTCAGAGCCCTGTTCCTCCTCCACGCACTCTCCCTATGGTGCGTGTCTCCAGCCCAGTGCCTCCAGTTACGGCACCACGCACTAAGCCACCTGTGCGTCTCCTGAGTCCTGTACACACTGTTATTTCTCCCCGCACTCGTCCTGAGGTGCGTGCCCTCAGTCCGGTACCACGCACCAGGCATATAGTGCGCTTTGAGAACTCAGTGTGCCCTGTTGTTGTTCCCCGCACTAGCCTGAAGGTGCGTGTCCTTAGCCCGGTACCTCCAGTTCCGGCACCACGCACCAGGCCTACAGTGCGTCTCAGCCGGCCAGAGTCTGCCGTCTGCCCAATGGTGACTGAACTGCCCGTCTGTATTGAGCCTGCAAAGCCGCCCGTCTGCCATGAGCCTGCAAAGCCGCCCGTCTGCTATGAGCCTACAGAGCCTTCCGCCAGACAGGAGCCGCTAGAGCCTTCCGCCAGACAGGATCAGTCTGAGCCATGCGTCTCCCCAGCGTCGTCTGAGCCATCCGTCTCCCCAGCGTCGTCTGAGCCATCCGTCTCCCCAGCGTCGTCTGAGCCATCCGTCTCCCCAGCGCCGTCTGAGCCATCCGTCTCCCCAGCGCCGTCTGAGCCATCCGTCTGCCCAGCGCCGTCTGAGCCATCCGTCTGCCCAGTGCCGTCTGAGCCATCCGTCTGTCCCGAGCTGTCAGAGCCGATAGTCAGTCAGGATCTGCCAGAGCCGCCAACCAGACAGGATCTGCCAGAGCCGCCAACCAGACAGGATCTGCCAGAGCCGCCAACCAGACAGGATCTGCCAGAGCCGCCAACCAGACAGGATCTGCCAGAGCCGCCAACCAGACAGGATCTGCCAGAGCCGCCAACCAGACAGGATCTGCCAGAGCCGCCAACCAGACAGGATCTGCCAGAGCCGCCAACCAGACAGGATCTGCCAGAGCCGTCAGTGAGCCATGAGCGTCCAGAGCCGTCAGCCAGCCATGAGCGTCCAGAGCCGTCAGCCAGCCATGAGCGTCCAGAGCCGTCAGCCAGTCATGAGCTGTCCCTCAGCCCAGAGCGGCTATTTATTCAGAACTGCCTCTCAGTCCAGAGCTGTCTCTCTGTCCGGAGCTGCCTTTCAGTCCGGAGTTGCCCCTCTATCCCGAGCTACCTCTCTATCCTGAGCTTTCTCTCTATCCTGACCTACCTCTCTGTCCTGAGCTATCCCTATGTCCTGAGCTATTCCTCTATCCCGGTGCTGCCCCTTGTGTCGATGTTACCCAAAAGATTAAGTGGGGGTAATATGAGGGTGGTCATTTGTAAGGGGAGATATAAGCTGGGATTGACTATGGTGGGGTGGGGACCTCGCCCTGAGCCTGAGCCACCACCGTGGTCAGATGCCCACCCAGACCCTCCCCTAGACTTTGTGCTGGTGCGCCCGGAGTTCGCACCTTAAGGGGGGGGCTATGTCACGCCCTGGCCTTAGTATTCTTTGTTTTCTTTATTATTTTAGTTAGGTCAGGGTGTGACATGGGTATTTATGTGGGTTTTGTAGTGTCCAGGGTGATTGTAAGGTTTAGGGGGTTTATTTAGAGTAGTTGGGTTTATGTTTAGTATAGTTGTCTAGCAGTGTCTATGTTGTGTGTAGTTGTCTAGGAAAGTCAATGGTTGCCTGAATGGGTTCCCAATTAGAGACAGTTGGTTTCTGTTGTCTCTGATTGGGAGACATATTTAAGGTAGCCATAGGCTTTAGTTTGTTGTGGGGAATTGTCTATGGTGAACGTTTGTAGCCTGTGTATGTGCACTACGTTTATAGCTTCACGGTCGTTTGTTGTTTTGTTAGTTTGTAAGTGTTTTGTCTCGTTTTGCCTTCTTCAATAATAAAGGAAGATGGCTTATTTTCCACATGCTGCGTTTTGGTCCGTCTCTCCTCCACACGATCGTGACAACGATATCTCTCTACCAGACGAACTTAATGCATTTTATGCACGCTCTGACAATATCAACATCATGCCGGGTGTGAGGGCCGTCACCGACCCAGAGGACTGGATGATCTCACTCTCCTAGGCCAACACGAGTAAGGTCTTTAATCAGGTCATCACCCGCAGGGCCTGACGGTATTCCAGGGGGCCTTCTCAGAGTATGTGCAAAACATCTAGCCGGCATATTCACGGTCATTTTCAACCTCTTCTTGTCCCAGTCTGTAATCCCCATGTTTTAAAATGACCACCATCATTCCTTTACCCAAGAACTCTAAGGCGTCATGCCACAATGACTACTGCCCCGTAGCACTCACATCTGTAATCATGAAGTGCTTTGAGAGGCTGGTTATGGCACACATCAACTCCATCATCCCAGACCCACTCCAGTTTGCACACAGATCCATTGACAACGCAATCTCAACTGTGCTCCACACTGCCCTCACCCACCTAGTCAAGAGGAATATCTATGTGAGAATGCTTTTCATTGACTACAGCTCATAGTTCAACACAGTTGTATTCTCCAAACTCGCCACTAAGCTTAGGACCCTGGGACTGAACACCTCCCTCTGCAACTGGATCCTTGACTTCCTGACGGGCCGACCCCAGGTGGTGAGGGTAGGCTAAAGAGGGTGGTGCTGACAACCCAGTACATCATGTATGCATTTACATTTACATTGTATGCATGTATGCATGTCAATCTCTCCTGGTGCAAAGTAGAGGAGAGATTGACTTCATCACTACAGTACTTGTGCTTGTGAGAGGCATTGATTGATATGTTGAATGCACCGAGCTGTCTGTTTTAACTACTGGCACACAGCCAAAACACCCATGCATACCCTACAAGACGTCACTTCACAGTCCCCAAGCCCAGAACAGACTATGGGAGGCGTAAAGTACTACATAGAGCCATGACTAGATGGAACTTTATTCCACATCAAGTAACTCATGGAAGCAGTAAAATTGTATTTAAATAACAGATAAAAATACACCTTATGTTACAGCGGGGACTGTGAAGCAACACAAACACAGGAACAGACACATGCATACACACACGATAACATACGCAGTATACACACACACGTACACTTGGATTTTGTGTTGTTGATATGTGGTAGTGGAGTAGGGGCCAGAGGGCACACACTTGGTGTGTTGTGAAATCTGTTTTGAATATGTATATATGCCTTAATTTTGCTGGACCCCAGGAAGAGCAGCTGCTACAAATACACAAACACTCACTTCATAATTTTCTCAAACACACATAATATGCCTAAACAGTTGAAGTCGGAAGTTTACATACACTGAGGTTGGAGTCATTAAAACTCGTTTTTCAACCACTCCACAAATTTCTTGTTAACAAACTATAGTTTTGGCAAGTCGGTTAGGACATCTACTTTGTGCATGACACAAGTAATTTTTCCAACAATTGTTTAAGGACAGATTATTTCACTTATAATTCACTGTATCACAATTCCAGTGGGTCAGAAGTTTACATACACTAAGTTGACTGTGCCTTTAAACAGCTTGGAAATTTCCAGAAAATTATGTCATGGCTTTAGAAGCTTCTGATAGGCTAATTGACATCATTTGAGTCAATTGGAGGTGTACCTGTGGATGTATTTCAAGACCTACCTTCAAACTCAGTGCCTCTTTGCTTGACATCATGGGAAAATCTAAATAAATCAGCCAAGATCTCAGACCTCTGTAGACCTCTGGTTCATCATTGGCAGCAATTTCCAAACACCTGAAGGTACCACGTTCATCTGTACAAACAATACAAAACAATGTGGCAGGTATAAATACCATGGTACCATGCAGCCATCATACCGCTCAGGAAGGAGACGCGTTCTGTCTCCTAGAGATGAACATACTCTGGTGCGAAAGGTGCAAATCAATCCCAGAACAACAGCAAAGGACCTTGTGAAGATCCTGGAGGAAACAGGTACAAAAGTATCTATATCCACAGTAAAATGAATCCTATATCGTCATAATCTGAAAGTCCGGTCAACAAGCAAGAAGCCACTGCTCCAAAACCGCCATTAAAAAAGCCAGACTACGGTTTGCAACTGCACATGGGGACAAAGATTGTACATTTTGGAGAAATGTCCTCTGGTCTGATGCAACAAAAAAAAAAACTGTTTAGCCATAATGACCATCATTATGTTAGGAGAAAAAAGGGTGAGGCTTGCAAGCCGAAGAACACCATCCCAACCGTGAAGCACGGGGGTGGCAGCATCATGTTGTGGGGGTGCTTTGCTGCAGGAGGGACTGGTGCACTTCACAAAATAGATGGCATTATGAGGGAGGAAAATTATGTGGATATATTGAAGCAACATCTCAAGACATCAGTCAGGAAGTTAAAGCTTGATCGCAAATGGGTCTTCCAAATGGACAATGACCTCAAGCATACTTCCAAAGTTGTGGCAAAATGGCTTAACTTCTTGTCAATATGGGGGCGCTGTTTCTCCAGTGGTTAAAAATAGTGGCCAAATTAAACTGCCTCGTACTCAATTCTTGCTCGTACAATATGCATATTATTATTACTATTGGATAGAAAACACTCTCTAGTTTCTAAAACCGTTAGAATTATTTCTCTGAGTGAAACAGAACCGATTCTGTTGCACTTTTCCTGTCAGGGAGTGAGATTTCAGAAATCCAGGTCCCTGTTCTGAGATCAGTTTATAAGTCACCATGCAAGCTATGAGGGTACATGCACTGCATACGCCTTCCTCTAGATGTCAGTAAGCGGTGAGACTTTGAATGGAGTCGATTGCGCAATCTGGGACCTTATATTAGACCGTGGAACAGGAAGTACCGTTCTTTTCAACAGTGCGCTTGGCGCATGAAGACATCAGAATGGCGTCCTGCAAACGCTTTCGTATTAGTATTTCTATATCTCCGGTCATGTTTTTATTCGTTATAGGTGTTAAAGACATCATAAGGTAGTTAATTTAAACCGCAGTTTATCAGTTTATCAGGGCCATCACAAAGCCCTGACCTCAACCCTATAGAAAACTTGTGGGCAGAACTGAAAATACGTGTGCGAGCAAGGAGGCCTACAAACCTGACTCAGTTACACCAGCTCTGTCAGGAGGAACGGGCCAAATTCCACCCAACTTATTGTGGAAGGCTACCTGAAACGTTTGACCCAAGTTAAAGAATTAAAGGCAATGCTACCAAATACTAAGAGTGTATGTAAACTTCTGACCCACTGGGAATGTGATGAAATAAATAAAAGCTGAAATAAATAATTCTCTCTACTATTATTCTGACATTTCACATTGTTAAAATAAATTGGTGATCCTAACTGAACAAAGACAGGGAATTTTTACTCTGATTAAATGTCAGGAATTGTGAAAAACTGAGTTTAAATGTATTTGGCTAAGGTGTATGTAAACTTCCAACTTCAACTGCACATTTATACGGACTCTACACAAACGCACTCACATACCATACACGCCACTGCTACTCTATTTATCATATATTCCGATGCCTAGTCACCTTACACCTATACATACTGTATCTACCTCTATCACTCCAGTATTCATGCACATTGTAAATATGGTACTGGAACTGACTGACCCTGTATATAGTATGCTTACTTTCTCTTGTTCTTTTTTCTTATGTTCTTTTTCTACCTTACAGTGCATTTGGAAAGTATTCAGGCCCCTTCTCTTTTCCACATTTTGTTACATTACAGCCTTATTCTGAAAGGATTTTTAAAAATCTAAGCAATCTACACACAATACCCCATAATGACAAAGTAAAAACTGTTTTTTAGAAAGACCCTTTGCGATGAGACTCGAAATTGAGCTCAGGTGCATCCTGTTTCTATTGATCATCCTTGAGATGTTTCTACAACTTGATTGGAGTCCACCAGTGGTAAATGCAATTGATTGGACATGATTTGGAAAGGCACACACCTGTCTGTCTATATAAGGTCCCACAGTTGACAGTGCATGTCAGAACAAAAACCAAGCCATGAAGTTGAAGGAATTGTCCATAGCGCTCCGAGACAGGACTGTGTCGAGGCACAGATCTGGAGAGAGGTACCAAAACATTTCTGCAGCATTGAAGGTCCTCAAGAACACACTGGCCTCCATCATTCTTAAATGTTAACAAGTTTTGAACCACCAACTCTTCCTAGAGCTGGCCGCCCGGCCAAACTGAGCAATCAGGGGAGAAGGGCCTTGGTCAGGGATGTGACCAAGAAGCCGGTGGTCACTCTGACAGAGCTCCAGAGTTCCTCTGTGGAGATGGGAGAACCTTCCAGAAGGACAACCATCTCTGCAGCACTCCACCAATCAGACCTTTATGGTAGAATGGCCAGATGGAAGCCACTCCTCAGTAAAAGGCATGACAGCCCTTGGAGTTTGCCAAAAATAATATAAAGGACTCTGACGATGGGAAACCAAGATTGAACTCTTTGGTCTGAATGCCAAACGTCACATCTGGAGGAAATCTAGCACCATCCCTACGGTGAAGCATGGTGGTGGCAGCATCCTGCTGTGGGGTTATTTTTCAGCGGCAAGGACTGGGAGACGAGTCAGGATCGAGGGAAAGATGAACGGCGCAAAGTACAGAGAGATCCTTGAAGAAAACCTGCTCCAGAGCACAGGTGAAGGTTCACCTTCCAACAGGACAACAACCCTAAGCACACAGCCAAGACAGTGGTGGAGTGGTTGTGACAAGTCTCAATGTCCTTGAGTTACCCAGCAAGAGCCTGTACTTGAACGCGATCAAAAACCTTTGGAGACCTGAAAATAGCTGTGCAGCGACGCTCCCCATCCAATCTGAGAGCTTGAGAGGATCTTCAGAGAAGAATGGGAGAAACTCCCGAAATACAGGTGTGCCAAGTTTGTAGCTGGCAAAAAAAATCTAAAAACCTGTTTTTGCTTGGTCATTGTGGGGTATTGTATATAGGGTATTGTATATAGATTGAGGGGGAAAAAAGCTATTTAATCCACTTTAAAATAAGGCCATAACGTAACAAAATGTGGGTAAAGTCAAGGATACTGAATATTTTCCAAATGCACTGTTATTTTTAGTATTAGGTTATTGATTACTGCATTGTTGGGTTTTAGAGCTTGCAAGAAATGTCATTGTACATGTACACGTGGCATTAACTTGGGGGAAAAAACAGATTGGCTGTCTCTCTATGCTTAACTGTGTGGAATTTTTGGAGAGGTGCATCTCTAACACTGCTTTGTGTGAATACCAGTGTCTAACAAGTCGCCTCAGGCTCCTTATGCGTGTAAATTGTCTTAAATTTGGTAAATAAAACGTGAACTGACTCATAAGTATTTTCCCACTGAAAAAGCTCCTATAGTGACAGACAACATAGAATGTGAAATAAGCCACAACACTGCTCCTGGTAAAGATGACCAGCTTTCCCTTTTTATTTAAAAATATAGCTGTTATTTCAGAAGAGGAAGAGTGAGGGAGGTAAATATATTAATATACAGTAGAACGAGAGAAAGTAGAAGAAAAATAGCACATACTTGGCATAAAAACTATGTAACATTCTACAGCTGAGACTGAAAAAGAACAATCCTTTCCCCTTTTTACCACAGGCATCAGGCCAGGGCACTGAAATCCGCTTGCAGTTGAAAGCCACTTTACCTTCTGATGGCTCTTACATTAGCGTCACTATGCCATAATGCCTATAACGAAACATAGCAATAGTTACCATTTTTCATATACGATACAATTAGTATTCATCTACTTCTCTTCAGCAGCAAATAAAATGGTGGTGAATAGGAAGGAGTGTTTTGATAGATGAAAATATCCCCATATTGGGTAAGAACAGGTAAGGGATTACAGCAGCTCAACCCACTTTCCATGGACAAATTCTACAACAAATGGAACAAGCAACGGAGTTTCAAATAACAAAGCAATCCCAAATTTGACCCATTTACAAATGAACAGTGAGAGAGGCCTGAGACTTATTGTAAGTAGCCTATACTGCTGTAGCCTGTAAATGTGTCATTCAAAAATCAAGAAACATAAAAAATGTAAAAAGGATGACTATTACATACTTGGCACATTTACACCTGGTCATTTTAATCAATGTACTCGACTGATCTCTTTAATACATACATGTACACATGAAACTAACATACATAGCATGAACGCGGCTGAGTGATGTCACATCCTGGAATTGTCCCTCCCCTCACTTCAACACCATAGGATAATGTGCCCCACCCTTCACTCGCCCAACCAACACCATAACAGGAAACAAAAACAGTGCTCCCCCAGTGTCACAAATATAATTTCCTTTCACAGGCATGAAGGCAATAGATTACTCAGGGATCCAGGAAGGATTGAGCAGGTACTTCCTGCTTTACCATAACAGATGAGATCATAATCTGACCAAATTAATGAATGTGAGTGAGGGGGGAACCTAGTCACACTGCAGGCATCTCAAAAGACACCCTATTTGCAACATGGGCCTTGGTCAAAAGTAGTGCTCTATATAGGGAATAGGGTGCCATTTGGCACACAACTGTAGGAGAAACTAAACAGGTCCACCTGTCCTTTCCTTTCCCAGACATGTGACTCATGAATGGATGAGTCGTTGGGTCAGTTACCGACCAATAAGCCAAATATGTTTATGAATGAGAGGGTGGAGGGAGGCCAGATGGTGTTGATGCAATCTTCTCCTACGGTAGCCCAGGCCTGCACGGCGCAATGGAGAAAGGCGGGTAACAGTCACTTATCACTAGTGTTCTCTTATTACTTATATCCTCCTTTCAGACGTCTCTCCTCTTGCTCCTAACCTGCTGATCCTACAAGCCTGTGGTGTGTGTGGGGCAAGAGATGACCACATACAGATTTAGTATCTTAATTAGATCACCCTGTTGCAGAACTTTCCTGCAATGCAAGAAATGTAAAACGTGTAGTGTATTCAAGGTTTAAAGGCTTCTGAAGTTTCAGACCTGATTTCCCCTTATGAAAAATGTATCAACCCCTACAAAAATGTAGATGAATTATAATTCACATAATAATTCACATTTCCTGTTGCTGCAGGATTATTTGTAGCAAACTGGCTCAAATTAAGATCCTACATCTGTAGACATGACAGTCTACTATTGTACAGTCACCACTTGTTCACAACCACTTTCTCTGCTACTGTAAATTGTCTTTTAAAATCGGTTTCTAAAACATATGTACAATAAAAGTGCTACTGGACATGAAAGCGGCAACAAAAAGGGCAAATTTTCTTAGCAAAATTGACATTTGTCCATTAATAATAAGTAAAGCCAAAAAAAAGAGAGAAAAATGTACATGAAAACTAAAAAAAAGTGATTCTTTATGTACAGTAGTGTTTTAGGGAGTGAGCCATCTTGCTATACCTTGGCAGTGCTAGCAGGGGAAATATGACTGAGATCAGTGTTGTTGTGTGTGTTTCTATGTTTCTACTGAGTCCATTGATCTGAGCTAACAAAGTGTCATGGACTCATGGCCTAACAAACAACTCCAAAGCTAAGGCCTAAATTGTCTCACTGGGTTGGATAGTACCTTAGGCTTGGATGAACTAAAGATCTCCAAAATCCACCCTAACTTTAACAAAGCTCCCTTTAATCAACATGGTGACTTAAAACAGGGCACATCCATTAAGTAGTTACTAACAAATGAAACTGTTGGCTCATTTATGACATCAGAGTGTGTTGGGCATGTATAGAGCATGTTTAGAAAACTGGTCCATTGTAAGTGAACAGTTGACACTAAAGCTGACTAATGGTTAGAATAATGAACCACCAAGTTGTGACATTTAGAACCTGCTAGAAGACAAACCAATTATGTAGAAGACCAATTATGTATGTATGTGCATACAATGTATAAATGTAGGAAAAAAAACTAGAAACTTAAAACTTCTGAACGTTAACAAACCAATATTTTAACTGCATCTCACGATTCTCACTTCACTCAACACACACAATTAATTCAAGGCCCCAAGGCTATGCGGCTACGCTAGCTAAACCCTGGGATACTTTTCTCTTCTTCATTTCTTTTCCCCCTCTTCCTTCCTCCAAAGCTGTGTGAAAAACATACCGTTCATCCCATTACATCATATGACCCGGCCTCCACCTAACGCATCACACCTCTCTCGAGGAGGACTGCCGTTTGATCAAAAGTGACCTCGGTCAACCTCCATACTTCCGCTTTTAAAAAATGTGACAGTGTGAAGATCGCTGGTTGGTGGTTGGCTTTCCCTTCCTTATTAATGCGCTATAAGGAATGTTAGGGAAGGGAAATCCTCTGGATGAAAAGACAATGGGGGCGTGGGTGGGATATGTTCATGTTGGATATAAGTGGATATGAGGGTTGAGATCCTTGAGATGTGCCCCCTTAAAGCATAAACACACTGATGACATATTGGAACTGTGGGATTAGATCATCATAATGACAGATTGTATTTCTACAAAAGGAAATCCTCAAACCAATAACTAGTGTGTGTGTGTGTGTGTGTGTGTGTGTGTGTGTGTGTGTGTGTGTGTGTGTGTGTGTGTGTGTGTGTGTGTGTGTGTAATTCTGTAATGGCTAGAGTAAAAGGACTCATAGGACAGGAATTTTGTTTCCGTGAACTGTAGAACACACACACACACACTGGAGTGAATAAGGCTCAGTAACAGATGGTGAGTGATTGAATCCTAATACAGGAAGTATAGCAGAATAAGGTGTGCACATAGAGATTCTCTGGATAGATCCATATGTAAAAATGTAGGTGCACCAACCCTTCCCTCCCAGGCTTGTACTAGCTTCAAAACTCATGAAGAATACGCATCTCCAGCCGTGTCCTCGCAAACCATGTTCTGGTGTCTTTATAAATCACGTTCTGTGTCGGTGGTGTTACAGCCCTGTTTTGTTTCACACCCTGATTTCATCTTCGTCCTCGTCCATGAAGGAGAAGTCTTTGTCATCCTCCCCCCCAACCCCCGGAGAGCTGTACTTGGCGCTGTCCGTGTCCCCCTCCTGCAGGTGGTGGAGTGGTTTCTCCTCAAGAGCGGCGGAGCCGGAGGAGGAAAAAGAGCAGCTGTCCAGGTGGCTGTGGTAGTTCCTGGGAGGGGTGTTGGGGGGGTCTGCCATGATTTTCTGCTGGGGATAGGTGCTGCGTGGGGGCCTGACTGGCGGCTGTAGATCCACCTGGTCCTCAACATTGTCCTCCGTGGTGGGAGGTCTGAGGGGGGGTGACCCACGGCCCTCGCTGCCCTTCCCCTCCTCGTATCCCAGGTCGTCCTCAACCCAGCCCTTCTTCTCCATGACGCTGAGGATGTCTCCCAGCATAGAGGGACCCAAGTCGATGTGGAACGACATAATGGACTCCGCATGCTTCATCCCACCACCTCGAAGATGGGACGGTGGCAGGTCAGTCAGTTCTCCGAAGTTCCGCTCATCGAACTCCAGGTCCATGGCCGCGGCACCGTTGACCGGTTTTCTGATTCCTTCGACCTCGGGCAGCTTCTTCAGAGGGCTGGAGGAGACGCTCTTGGGCATCTGGGGACCACCGCCCATCCTGCCCGCATCATCGTCGTTGAGGTAGGGCAGTGAGATGGCGTTTTTCACAAAGTTTGGCGAGCCACCAGGGGGTTCCAATGCATTCTCGCCACGGTTCACTGACTGGGAGCGCTTACTGCTCCTGAAGGTTCGGGACAGCAGGCCTGGTTTGGGGACAGGTCCAGGCGAGCTCTGCTGCACCTCTGGAGCTGGTTCTTTAGGGGGCTCCCCAGACCGGGTACTCAGGAATGAGGTGTCCCCAAAGGCATCGCCACCACGACCTACATGCATGGTGTGTCTGAAGTCCCCGAGAGGGGCACTGATCATCTCTGCAGTCAGGTCGGCTCGGGAGCGACGCTTGGACTGGTTCGAGGTTAGCTGCTTGAGGATAGGCATGGTGATGTCTGATGAAGTCGCTCAGTGATATAATACTCAACAAGAACAGAAACAGTTCAACAAAGAAACTCCTGGTTGGTGCTAAGTATTATGAGATGTTTGTCTTTCTCACGTTTAATTGTAAACTGTATTGTCAAGGCAAGGAGAGATCCAGGTATCTGGAGTACACAGCCATTGTGGTCCGTCAAACAGCTATGTTGAGGTCTGGTGCAGATAATCCACAAATCAACCTAAGGGAATAACAGAAGAGAGGACACATTAAAACCACATTGCAAGACCTATGCAAACCAACTCAGATCCTCAAAGTTGGCAGGGAACATGGAAACTAACTACAACTTAACACAGAGTGGCTTTGTCATTTTATTCCTTTGGACTGGAAGCAAACAACTGGAAATTACAGTAAACAGCAACTATTTCCAATAGCTGCTGATTGCATCTGAGGCACAGAATCAAGACAACTTTCTTAATCTATGCTGCTGTGCCTCAAATGTGGAAACTTTTATTGACAGGCTGGGGCTTTGAAATAAAACCTCCAGTTGAGAGGTTAATTTCTTTCTCACTTAACTGAAACTCGTTAACCTTCCAAGTAAAAAAAAAAAAGGGGGTAACACACAAGTCATTGATTGTAATACATTGGTATTCATGCCAATACTTTATTTCTTAAAATGGCACTTCCAAGCTCCCATAAAATTTTGAAATATTGTTTAAAAGTGGCAGCCGGAATATTAATCAGTTTGGCTTTTCAATTTTTAGGAGGCTGTCGTCTGAAGTCCGCGCTGCCAAAACAGTACTCTGCTCCACTGCTGCAGTTCCCATTTGTGCCCCTGCATGCCTCCCTTTGTTACATAACCCTACGGTCACAGGATACTGAGAGCCCAGTGGCTCCAGCTGCCAGGGATAAAGACATTATGGAAAAAGGAATGGAGAGGAACATAATTTCTTCAGCAGCTTGGATTAATTTAGAACAACCGATCAGACGGTCACTGACTGACTATTGTTCTGCTCGCACCCTTCTGTCACATCAACTCAGTCTTGGCTTTTTCTCTCCCTCTGTGTGTGGCTCTCTCAGTTCAGACACCTTTAAGAGGTTGTTTAAAGCTCACTCCCACCGCCACATCGTCCATATGGTCACCAGTGACTTGCATTACTGAAAGCATGGTGTGACTGATCACTGTGTTCAGAACTTTTGATTAGAGTCAGGGACCCTGATAAGCATACAGCACTGCCATTGGGAGATGATGTACTGCTTAAGTGCTCTGGATTTCACAGCAGATACTTTGATCTGCAACCTGGCAGCACTATGATCTATTACTCAATAAGCCAGACAATATGGGCCGTTTCAGAACCTGGTGAGGAGTATCTGCTTACCCAGGCCAATCTGTCTTAGTGTTTCATTGCTGGGTCAATGGTGACACCATCTCATCTTTGCTTCACGGAAACATGGCTCACTCGAGAGACGCTAACGGAGTCGGTGCAGCCAGCTGGTTTCTTCACGCATCGCGCCGACAGAAACAAACATCTTTCTGGTAAGAAGAGGGGCGGGGGTGTATGCCTTATGATTAACAAGACGTGGTGTGATCATAACAACATACAGGAACTCAAGTCATTCTGTTCACCTGATCTAGAATTCCTCACAATCAAATGTCGACCGCATTATCTACCAAGGGAATTCTCTTCGATTATAATCACAGCCGTATATATTCCACCCCAAGCAGACACGTCGATGGCCCTGAACAAACTTTATCTGACTCTTTGTAAACTGGAATCCACACACCCTGAGGCTGCATTCATCGTAGCTGGGGATTTTAACAAGGCTAATCTGAAAACAAAACTCCCTAAATTCTATCAGCATATCGATTGTGCTACCAGGGCTGGTAAAACCTTGGATCATTGTTATACTAACTTCCGCGATGCAAATAAGGCCCTCCCCCGCCCTCCTTTGTTGCTTCCAGCCTACAAACAGAAACTAAAACAGCAAGCTCCCTCGCTCAGGTCTGTTCAACGCTGGTCCGACCAATCTGATTCCACGCTTCAAGACTGTTTCGATCACGTGGATTGGGATATGTTCCGCATTGCGTCCAACAACAACATTGATGAATACGCTGATTCGGTGAGCGAGTTCATTAGAAAGTGCATTGATGATGTCGTACCCACAGCAACGATTAAAACATTCCCAAACCAGAAACCGTGGATTGATGGCAGCATTCGCGTAAAACTGAAAGAGCAAACCACTGCTTTTAACCAGGGCAAGGTGACCGGAAACATGACCGAATACAAACAGTGCAGCTATTCTCTCCGCAAGTCAATCAAACAAGCTAAGTCCCAGTATAGAGACAAAGTAGAGTCGCAACTCAACAGCTCAGACACAAGAGGTATGCGGCAGGGTCTACAGTCAATCACGGATTACAAAAAGAAAACCAGCCCTGTCGCGGACCAGGATGTCTTGCTCCCAGGCAGACTAAATAACTTTTTTGCTCGCTTTGAGGACAATACAGTGCCACTGACACAAGGGTGCATTCTGAGCCCTCTCCTGTACTCCCTGTTCACCCACGACTGCGTGGCCATGCACGCCTCCAAGTCAATCATCAAGTTTGCGGACGACACTAGTGGTAGACTTGATTACCAACAACGACGAGACGGCCTACAGGGAGGAGGTGAGGGCCCTCGGAGTGTGGTGTCAGGAAAATAACCTCACACTCAACGTCAACAAAACAAAGGAGATGATTGTGGACTTCAGGAAACAGCAGAGGGAGCACCCACCTAATCCACATCGACGGGACAGTAGTGGAGAAGGTGGAAAGTTTTAAGTTCCTCGGTGTACACATCACGGACAAACTGAATTGGTCCACCCACACAGACAGCGTTGTGAAGAAGGCGCAGCAGCGCCTCTTCAACCTCAGGAGGCCGAAGAAATTTGGCTTGTCACCAAAAGCACTCACAAACTTCTACAGATGCACAATCGAGAGCATCCTGTCGGGCTGTATCACCGCCTGGTACGGCAACTGCTCCGCCCACAACCGTAAGGCTCTCCAGAGGGTAGTGAGGTCTGCACAACACATCACCGGGGGCAAACTACCTGCCCTCCAGGACACCTACACCACCCGATGTCATAGGAAGGCCATAAAGATCATCAAGGACAACAACCACCCAAGCCACTGCCTGTTCACCCCGCTATCATCCAGAAGGCGAGGTCAGTACAGGTGCATCAAAGCAGGGACCGAGAGACTGAAAAACAGCTTCTATCTCAAGGCCATCAGACTGTTAAACAGCCACCACTAACATTTAGTGGCCGCTGCCAACATACTGACTCAACTCCAGCCACTTTAATAATGGGAATTGATAGAAATTATGTAAAAATGTACCACTAGCCACTTTAACCTGTCTAGGATGAGAGTGCCGCTAGCGGCACTCCCCCCCCCCCACCCCCACTGAAAAGGCAGAGCCGCGAAATTCAAAAAAAATATATTTTTTTAAATATTTAACTTTCACACATTAAAGTCCAATACAGCTAATGAAAGACACAGATCTTGTGAATCCAGCCAACATGTCCGATTTTTAAAATGTTTTACAGGGAAGACACAATATGTAAAGATGTACATCTATTACCTAAAAACACATTAGCATAATCCACCATCTTTTCTTTGTCCACCAACACCAGTAGCTATCACCAATTCGGCTAAACTAAGATATTTATAGCCCCTAACCAAGAAAAAAACTCATCAGATGACAGTCTGATAACATATTTATGGTATGGGATAGGTTTTGTTAGAAAAAATTTGCATATTTCAGGTAGATGGCATAGGTTACAATTGCACCCACCGTCACAAATGGACTAGAATAACTACATAGAGCAACGTGTTTACCTACTTACTAATCATCAAACATTTCGTAAAAATACACAGCATACACTAATCGAAAGACACAGATCCTGTGAATACAGACAATATTTCAGATTTTCTAAGTGTCTTACAGCGAAAACACAATAAATCGTTATATTAGCATAGCACATAGCACATAGCAGCCCAGCATTGATTCTAGCCAAAGTGAGCGATAACGTCAACATCGCCAAAATATATTAATTTTTTCACTAACCTTCTCAGAATTCTTCAGATGACACTCCTGTAACATCATATTACACAATCCATATAGAGTTTGATCGAAAATGTTTATATTTAGCCACCAAAGTTAGACAATGTGAAATGTAGCCCAGCTGGTGAGAAAATGTCCGTGCGCCATATTAGACAGTGATCTACTCTTATACATAAATACTCATAAACGTGACTAAAAAATATAGGGTGGACAGGGATTGATAGACAATTTAATTCTTAATACAAATCGCGGAATTACATTTTTTTAATTATCCTTACTTTTCAATACAGTTTGCGCCAAGCGAAGCTACGTCAAAAAACATGGCGTCCTAAGCCACTAACATTTTGACAGAAACACGATTTATCATAATAAAAATGTCCTACTTTGAGTTGTTCTTCCATCAGTATCTTGGGCAAAGGATCCTTTCTTGGGTCTAATCGTCTTTTGGTGGAAAGCTGTCCTCTTGCCATGTGGAAATGCCAACTGCGTTCGGGATGAACTGGAAGCGTGCCCAGCAATTCACAGCGTTTCAGAAATAAATGTCCCAAAATCGCACTAAACGGATATAAATTGCTATAAAACGCTTTAAATTAACTACCTTATGATGTTTTTAACTCCTATAACGAGTCTTAACATGACCGGAGAAAGATTACTCCCAACACTAATGCTTGGAACAGGTGCGGGTCGGTGTCCTCCACGCGCATAACGCAGCTCCAAAAGAGTGACTAGCTACAGGGTTTTTTAATTTATAGTGCCTGTGAACGCGCAATCGACCCCATTCAAATCGTCATCACGTAAAGGCATCCAGGGGAAGACGTAAGCAGTGTCCGTATACTCATAGGAATAACATTGGCTTTAAAACTGACTACAGAACAGTGGCCAAAATTTCTGAAATCTGACTCCATGTCAGGGAAATTGCTGTAGAATGGGTTCTGTTCCACTTAGAGACAACATTTCAACTCCTATAGAAACTATAGACTGTTTTCTATCCAATAATAATAATAATATGCATATTGTACGATCAAGAGTTTTGTAGGAAGCCGTTTCAAAAATTACAAGATTACCATAAATAGTGACAACAGCGCCCCCATCCTCAACAGGTTAAACAATGCCACTTAATATAATGTTTACATACCCTACATTACTCATCTCATATGTATATGCATATACTGTACTCTATATCATCTACTGCATCTTGCCATCTTTATGTAATACATGTATCACTAGCCACTTTAAACTATGCCACTTTATGTTTACATACATTACTCATCTCATATGTATATACTGTACTCTATACCATCTACTGCATCTTGCCTATGCCGTTCTGTACCATCACTCATTCATTTATCTTTATGTACATATTCTTTATCCCTTACACTTGTGTGTATAAGGTAGTAGTTGTGGAATTGTTAGGTTAGATTACTTGTTGGTTATTACTGCATTGTCGGAACTAGAAGCACAAGCATTTCGCTACACAAGCATTAACATCTGCTAACCATGTGTATGTGACAAATAAAAATGTATTTGATTTGATAATGGTGTGAGTGGACAGATCAGCAAAGTTGGTGGCTTTTCGTCTTTTCCCTCAAGTAGGGCAGGAGCCTGCAATAGGGCCTAGTAGGCAAATGAGTAGGCCTAGGTGACGTCAACAGTTTCAAATTGTGGCTGCTAGGCACCATCCAAGCATTCTCTTGTGTTTTCAAACCAGAGCGCATGCATGCACACACACACACACACACACTTCACAGGCCTACTCTGGTCTCGTGTGTTCATACCTCTGGATGAAGGGTCTCTGGTACAATATTCCAAAACAATGTCTCCGTCAAACTTTTACATCTAAGACAACAAGGGCCGATTCAACTGAAAAGGCAACTGTAGCAGCAGAGAGAACAGACAGGTGTTTGATAGCTGTGTTAACCCAGTTCTTCGCCTTTCAAAAGGACAGCACATCCCTAAGGACAATTCAATTATATTCTTGTCTGCCTACTGTGGATTAACCTTTTTATTCAATAATCGTTCCTCAGTCATTAGGACTCAGTGTGTAGAGGTTTTGTCCCCTTAAGAAAGAATTTCCATTTAGACAAACACAATGAAAACTATATGAGCAAGGAGACAAAAACTGAGCATGAATGCTGGACTAGTTGAGCTGGACTAGTTGAGCAGACCTTGTTAGCTGCACAAGAGGTTTGCAAAAGTAGAAACTTAACAAACTATTAAGTCTTCACCAACAACTGAAACACTTTAGCCATTATGAAAGCGCAAACTGTTTCAAAACAACCAAACTAATTAGCTTGGTCATCACAGCTTTCAGGGGACACAATTGTGAAACCTCACATTGTGCTATTGTGGCTAAGAGTCTCTTAAGTAGGCCTAGCTTACATTACTGCAGGGTGATCCATCATTACCTATTATTATTATTAGCCGGACACATTACTACACAACTCACTATGCATGAGAACGCAATCCTCCAGCCGGTCTGCTTCTCCTCTACGTGCCAGCCTGTCAGCGTCTCGGTCTCATTTAATGTGCAGGCATATGACCGTGGCTGTGTAGTGTACCACTCCAGGCAAAGGACAACCCACTTATATAATCATAACACTTTAATACAACAACACGTTGCTTGCCAATCGTAGTGTAAGGTTTAATAGGTTGACATTTTCAATAAGGCTGAAAAAGCAAGAAATTACTCCCAATGGATAATATGTCACTTTCAACAACAGCAGTTAAGTTTACTACCTGGTAATAACCTACACAGAGTGCCCATGCCCATGTTTACCAGGCCAGGAGGAAGCAGCCAACTAGGGAGACTTGGCAACATGGATTGACAACAGAGAGGGCCCTGTCCTGGACTTCAGTCAAGACTCCATGTGTCTCTCCCTGCCCTTAACTAGTTCTCTGCCCATGTCTCCATGGCGACCTTAAGCCAAGTACTGCTTGGCTGCCCAGCTAGCTAACTTCCTGCCCGTAAGCCTCAAATAGTGGCCCTTATCCCCTCCAGGGTGACCATCTCAGTCCCAAATGGAATCCTATCCCTTATGGGTTCTGGTCAAAAGCAGAGTATTATAAAGGGCATAGGGTGTCATATGGGATACATCCCATGTCTCAGTCCCTACCTGTTGAGCTCAGAGTGGAATAAGAGGTAGAATAGAATGACCACAATAGGACTGCTAAACTAGAGGCAATGGAATGCGTTTGATGTGATTCATCATTAGAAGATATTCACACTCTGGATAAAAGATCAGTCGGTTCTCTTCAAATATCAAAAGGGCCAAACCTCACACCTTGTGTCCTTACAAGAAATGGCCCATAAGGGCCCCCGTGTGTGTTCGGGGGCAGTGTCTTATAGCAACAGTATTACCACTTGGTCCCATTATCACATGCATGACAAAAGGAGAGGAGAAGACTCCAGGCAGCACTGTCATCTTCAATTACATCCTTTCAATATGAGTTTACATAAATCATGTAAGCTATATGAAGCCACAGACATTCCACATCAAGCTCAAAACATTCCAAACCGATTGCCTATTTGTAGCCCCTTCGTTGCAGGCCAGGGGCGACAAAGCTGGGCAGTTAACTTTGAGCACCATTTCACCTCAGTGAAAAGTCTAGACAACTATAAAAATACTACTAAAAACAAAAGCCAGGCCATTTGATTCTTTGCCTAGTACGTCATGCATGGATGGGTAAGAGTAGTCACTTGGGAATCGACAACCAAGCTGTATGTCCCAAAATATGCTGCTCCCCACACCCACACGTTCTAAAAACACAGCCGGGGTCTGGATTCCATCTCAGTAATCTTTCAAATGCTGCTCAGAGCTGGACTAGTTGAGCAGGCCTTGCTAGCTACACTCCAGACTTATAGAAACACACATGATATTGCAAATCTTTGTTTCAACTTCAAATATGGTGTCCAGATTAATTTCAGTAACTAGTTAAAATGGGTGGAGATGAGAATGAATGTTCTATTTCAATCTGTGTTTTGAAACTGAGCATCATGCCAAAGCATTAGCCAGCGATGGTGACTTTATGTAACACACTTTAAAGTTGAAATACGTAACTTTTGGACCCACCCGACCAAATTCATATAGAAATGTGAGTTATAGATCGATCATTCTACTTGAAAGCAAGTCTAAAAAGCAGAAGCAGTACATCTGTTCTGTGTATGACATTTCTATGCTTCCCGTTCTTAAGTTAAATTTTTTCGTCTTTTAGTTTCAGTTTTGAATACCAGCTTCAAACAGCTGAAACAACATTTTTGGCTATGGAAAATATTTCACTGTGGTTTAGATGGTACAATGATTCTCTACACTATGCTATCTGATTTTGTCACAAACTGAAATTATGCAAACTATTCGAGTTTTAGCAACCAGGAAATGGCGGAGTGATTTCTGCATAGTGCAACTTTAAGCACTCAAAGCATCACATGATAGCAGATCCAACTGGCAAAAAGGTCTATGAATGATTAACAGATTCTTATGCTTGCCCTCAGCGCCAGGGCACCAACATAGAGGATGACATCATAAAATGCCAGATTCATACTATAAGGCTAACCTGACCCATACTGTGCTAACTTGGATATTTTTCTCTCCACATTTTCCTTTCTAGCATGGTTCCTAGAACTATGGTGGATGCGTAAAGTGACCAGCCCAGTACATCTTAGCTTGTACTGTTAACCAGGAACGTCCCCATTAACTTTTATATCACACAATCAACCTCTTACTCTGATAGTCCTCCTGGTTTACCAGCTAGGCCACAATCCTACAACCATGTTCCAATCATGTTCCGCACCGATTACTATCCCTCTTTGGAAATGTCATCCTTGTTGTCAAGTCAATCTTCCGTCTCTCCTTTCACAGCTGGACCACCTTCAAGAGAAACAAGCACACGTCGCAGTCCACAACTATGCTAGTTGTATTTTTGGGCCCTTTACATTTTTCAAAGGAAAGAGAGAGAGAGTGAGAGAGAACATGACTTTTTCACTAGGCGGAAGGGAAGGTGCTGGTGGTGTATTGTGAACAGTAGTGGATCTTACGCAACTGCAGAGTCACTGTAACATACTTTATGCCCTGTTAAATATTGAATTCTGACTGGGCATAGTCACATTTTAGTTTACATTAACAATGTTATAGGCTGTTAACAAGAAACACATTTTTAAAAAGTTGACATTCTTGCTCCATAAGTAGCTCAAATCAACAACAAAAAATGTAGTTTCCTTTTATGGTTCCACAACCATTGCTCATACTACCAACATGTGTCAGCCATGTTCGGGTAAACTATTTCATGGCCTAACACAGTAATTATGTTAGACATGGTATATTACATTACCCATGTTTAGTTAATATCACATCTGGACGATGCCTTGTACACGCAAGCACATGAGATCAATACTATCGATTTGGCAAAACATATTTTGGAAAACTGACGCCACATGCTTACTACTAGGGTGTAGTGAAAAGCTATAACTAGCCTAATCCATTTAACCAATGAGAGTATTCCTGTTTTGTTAACCATGAACTGGTAAATCCCTCATCTCCCCTACCCCCCATCCCTCCCCATCACTCACCCGCCTTGACAAACAACCCATATTGAGGTGCTAATGTCATTAGGAGGATGGGGCTGCTGCAAGCTGTTACGGCCCATCAATACAATTACAAATGATTTCAACAAAGGCAACAAGTTCACAATTTAGTGTCAAAGAACTCCGGTGCCATCAGGGACCTTAATGGGCCCTGCAGGTCCAAACATATCACAACATGCTGCTCTGTACACCCTTATGTTAAACTAAGGAAATTGTGTTTCTATAGCTAGGGCTGACAGTGTGAGAACTTGTGAAGAGCAGAATCAACAACCTCTGCATAATTGGGTTAAATGCGGAAAACACATTTCAGTTGAATACATTTTTTATTTATTTTACCTTTATTTAACTAGGCAAGTCAGTTAAGAACAAATTCTTATTTTCAATGACGCCCTAGGAACAGTGGGTTAACTGCCTGTACCCCCCTTTTCCCTTAAAATCGGTCTCGTGTGGCTCAGTTGGTAGAGCATGGCACTTGCAACTTCAGGGTTGTGGGTTCGATTCCCACGGGGGTCCAGTACAGGAAAATAAACACATTTTAACAGTATCCACTCGCTACTTACTGTAAGTTGCTCTGGATAAGAGTGTCCGCTAAATGACTAAAATGTAAATAATCAAACCGTTTTGTGAGAATGTGTTCAGTTGTTAAGCCATTGTTAAGTAAATGAAAGCTGAAAAGTACCCGTGGCCTGGCTTTGACCCAAGTGAGAGCAGTTGCAGCAGACATGGCCCAGTGAGACACTGGGTGTCGGCCCGCTTAGATGGAAACAGAAAATTCTGGGCCTTTTGGATAAAATACTGGTGTAACTCCTATATGGAACTGCATCATGAATGACATTACTGTAGGTCAGCGGTGAAACAGACATGTAACCCAACCTATATGGATAATAATAGGTAGACCTGACTAGCACATTGCTTGTTTATCATGTTTTGATGGAAAGACATATACCTTCCTGTAACTTAAATACAAACCATTGAATCTAAGCCAAACAATTATTGACCAATATTGCGACCTGGATATGTTTCCAGGAAATATCTAACAGTATTCTTACATGGTGAATTCAGGGCGATGTACGTAGGCAGCGTTGTAGAATGATGTCAATATCATATCAGGTATAATCTGATAATGGCCATGTAAACAATCGTTATTCTGGGCAGTGTCACAAAGTATTTTGTCTACGTAATGTCCCATTGTGCTCAGAGTAGTTACTTGCCATTGTCACCATAACCTGTTCTAGTTTATCTTCACAACCAAATGGGTTAGTATGTTATCTGAGGCTAGCCTTCATATGACTAATGAGAGAGAAAGAACTATGGAAATAAAGAGCGAGAGAAATACCCCTCCCTATATGTGGAAATGGTGTTGTCAGCTCCTGGTCCGTACTGACTAAGGCATCACTAACTATCAGCAAACAGAATGTGTAAATAATTCCTTTACATAACATATGGAGGTCAAGGGTCCATCCCTGTAGGGTTTGTCCACAGCTAAGCCACAGCTAAGCTTGTTTACAACAACGCTCACTCAATGCGTTTAAAGTCGAAGTGAGGGAGAAAAATCTTTGAACTAGAGCAATTTTTACGCTAGTTTAAAAAAAACTCTGAATTGACAACTTAAACGAACACGGCTATCCTGACCCTGATGACCTGTAGAATAAAACACTGGAAAAGGTCAATAGCCTGTGGCAAATACAAAACACTCCACTTTAGCCTATAGCATGGGGGTCAGGCTGAGGGCAAGAGAGCGGTATAGTAACATTATCCCTGTCTGTGTGGGCTACCTGATTAATACAGGAGGTTGGTGGACAGCATGGTGAAGTGATGTAGAGAGTTCTGCAAGGCAAGCCTGGACAGCTGACTGGGTAAATAGACCCACCTCAGCAGGAACACTATAGGAAGTGTGTGTCTAAACCCACCTAACGGGCCTCATGCACACAGAAACAACCCACAGGAGCATTAAGTGGAGCATGTTCAACAAGGGAACATAACGTCAGCGTGCCTCAACCAGCAACTAGCCAGCAGTGTGTTACTCTACTCTGTGTGGCCCCCTCTCCAGCACACACCCCCTACCCTCCACACCCGCCCCACTACCCATTTCCCACAGCGTCATGGTTCAAATCCATCTCATGTAATTGCGGTTAGCTTATTGTTGTTCATCCCTTGTTATATCTTCACCACTGCACTGCTAGCTAACCGGTAACTGTTGATCTCATGTAACACATTTCAGCCACGTGGTCCTGTGGCGGACTGCAGGAGAGAGATGTTTTTAATCTTTCCATATCCTGCCATTAGTCAGCAGCTAGGGGCTTCCAAAACAAACTGACTCACTACTAGTCTGCCTGCCTCCCCACGCTGCGCTAGTTCACTGCTTTTAGAAACCTGCTACCAGCAATCAAATGGATGATGAACATGATGTTTCAGTCTTGTCAAAATCTCCCTCTGTACAAGATGATGCCCTGGCGTTCCCTCTGGATTCCCCTCCGTTGTACCTCTATGAATAACATCCTGTGTGACAAACGTCGCCACCGCTCATTCCCTCCTAAAGGAGTCGCATGCTTCCCATCCAGAACATATATTATGACGACATTTTTGTACATTTTGGTCTTGGACAACGGTTTCGTTGGCTGTTTGTGCACAAATTATTTCTCAAGGGAAGTTGAAGACTTCGGAGTCGAAGTCGACGTCCATTCACGGCCAAATTCATTCTTCAATGAAGTGTTTGTCATTCAACACTTTTTCCAAGTCACACTCGTTCGCGGCTAGGCGTGAGCCAAACCAAAGCATGCGGAAGCCTTTGGTTCGATTGCCTTATTTCGATTGCGTCCCAACTACCCCAGAGAGGTTAAGGGCCAAGCCAACAGAGGGCCGAGGCCAGCCAAGGATAGGAGGCGTACCACCCTGCCCTTGTGGAGTAACAGGGACTTTCTAAAGGAAAGACAGACAGGGGCACCAAAGAGAAACATAATATGGTAGGGGTGGAAATTGAGGGAAAGTGGCATATTACCATTTTACCCTCCCGCACTCCTTGCCCAGGAGGAACGCATGCCAACAGTTAACACATGCTTTTACACTGTCCTCCAAGTCTTGCATGCAGCGCTTGCTGTCATTATCCCCATAGAGAGGCACAGAAGGGGATCGAGTGTGTGAGAGATTAATAAGTGTATCTATTAGTACACGTTTTACTTTTCTACTATTTCTCCATTTTCTTTCTCTCTGCATTAGTCCACACCTGTTGTTTTCGAAGCATGTGACATAAAATGTAGGTTTGATCTGAACCCCTCCCTCTATCAGAGAGGCCTAAGCAGCAGCTAAGAGAATACAGGCCAGGGGGATGGACTCACTCAACAGGCTAACAGCTGCTTCACTATGGATGGACATTGGTCTTCAATAGAACCTTTTTGCATAAAAGGAGAAGCTGGAACCAAAACTTTATTAGATTGGAAAAGATGCCCATACTACTGACAGAATTAGGCTACCGTTTCCCTTGTAGTAGAAAAAAGACCATCATGACAATGTGCCATCTCATCAAAACTCAGGTGACGTTATCACTACGATGTTACTGGACATTGGAACATTGATTGGCTCTCCCTCCAAATGGGAGAGCCACGCACAAGCAGAGTGCTCCCCCATGACAGCTCGATTGCTCTGCCTGTGCCCCAGAATGAGCGGAGCAGCAGCTGATTTTGTTGTTGCCAAATCACCAGAAAGATAAGCAGATACCAGCGTTGTACAGTGCATAATCCATTCAGCCAACGCAGCAGCTACTGCTGATTAGCACACAGTTACAGTGAAACTCATGGAGTTGTAACTGAGCAGCTCGCTCTCTCACTGACAAGAATGAGATAATAAAAACAGCAAGGTGCGCTCTTTCAAAAACACCAGCAGATGTCAACAAAACCTGGCCCCAAAGACAACACAGACAGCCTCACAAACATCTCTTTACTACAGCCATAATACAGATTCACAGCAGTTTGACAAGCTGAAAAATCACTACATCGTTGGGTTGATTTAATTGAACCTGACTAAATTGACCAGCATACTGTGCGCACACACACACACACACTTTTTATTCCATGCAACTTTGCAGGAATGCCCAGTTCAGGCCCAGCAGATGGGGATGGGTTACAGGCCTCAGCTCACCCACAAACACACACGCCAAACAGCCTTCTCCCCGGGAGACAGCTGAATGATAGGGATGTGACATTTGCCAGGGGAGGACTGGGTAATAGGACACATTTGCCAGGGGAGGACTGGGTAATAGGACACATTTGCCAGGGGAGGACTGGGTAATAGGACACATTTGCCAGGGGAGGACTGGGTAATAGGACACATTTGCCAGGGGAGGACTGGGTAATAGGACACATTTGCCAGGGGAGGACTGGGTAATAGGACACATTTGCCAGGGGAGGACTGGGTAATAGGACACATTTGCCAGGGGAGGACTGGGTAATAGGACACATTTGCCAGGGGAGGACTGGGTAATAGGACACATTTGCCAGGGGAGGACTGGGTAATAGGACACATTTGCCAGGGGAGGATGGAGGAATATGATCAATGTGATGCAAACCAGTGGCATTGATCCAGCCAGATCCTGCTGAACAGATACTCAGACAGATGGTGTTTTCCATTAAGACTTACAACAGTGTTCTACGTTAATGTATGCTCTAGTGTTATTGTGTTTCCATCAGGAGTGCGGCACTAAAAACTTGTGTTGTCCGTTTGTTCTGACCTCTGCCGCTAAAAAAAAATACATTAAACTTAAATAACATTTCAGTGTGTGAGCGTTTTTCCTTTAAGTTGACAGTTAATTACTTAACAATGGCTGAGAGCTGAAAAGTACCAGTGGCCTTGCTTCCGCCCCAAGTTAAAGCAGGTCCACCGGAGCCATGGCCCAGTGAGACATGGATAAAACACTGGGGGAAATCCTCATTGGAAATGCACAAAGAGTGTCACATCTAATGGATAGAGACAAATACTTTGAGACACTGTGGCACTTAATCACAAAATCAGTGGGCAGCTCATGATCAGCCAGATGAATCCCTCTTCTACCCACATACCACTCTTATCACCCAGTCTCATTCTGCCTCCTTGTACTGTAATTATCCTCACCATTTTTCTCTGTGTGTATTTTGCATTCAACTAACAAGCAGGTCTGATTTCCTGGAAACAATAAACGATTTATGTTTGACGACAGTGAGACAACATGCAGTAGAGCTCTGGGAGAATGTCTTCATGCATGTTTACTAGTTCGCAGGCTATAAGAGTGTGTGTGTGTGTGTGTGGGCGCAATAAACTCAGTCCATCAACAGCTCCTTACTCACACAGCCCCATATGGAGGTCAAGGGTCATAAAGGCTTTGCACAGTGCGCACGCATACACACACAGCACTGAGTGTTAGTGTGTTTGAGCAAAGCGAGAGGTAGAATCGCTAATCTTGATCACATAATGAGTAGCTAGTTGGGCCTCCCGAGTGGTGCAGCGGTCTAATGCAGTGCTTGAGGCGTCACTACAGAGATGTAAACACACGTTCTCTCACGGCTAACAAGCACACACAAACACTGCCCCAGTCTGTCCCTATAGGCTACCACAAAGCCAGTGGAACTGACGAACCGACAAAGTCACTGAGATCACAATGGACCCAGATCAAAAAGAAACAAAGCAGTGCTTCCAGTGTAAAAGGGAGACAGGAGCCAAACCTTAACGGGGTTCCACATACAGGACACACACACAGCCATCTCCTGAGAACCAACCCAGCACACATATCCGGACAGTCCAGCCCCAGAACACCCTCTATTCATATTCACCCAGAGTAAAAGGAAATGCATGACAAGGATACTGCTGCCAGACAAATGAATATTAGAGATATTAAGTCATCAGGGTAGTGTTACTTCTGCCTATATAGACAGGCCTAGGGGCACAGTGGTCTAGGAGTCACGGGATGGATAAGCCCTCTATTGGAGTGTCCAAGGCTAGCACAGAGGAGACCACTGGGGAGAGATGACGGCATTCCTTTGTCTTTTCAGCAGCTGAAGCCTACGCTTGAGAGATACCACCGGTTTCTAAGCCCACACGGAGGGAGAGAACGATGAGAGGGAACAATGGAGAACCACTGAACTGTGAACAGACCATAGCATTTCACTGATGGACAGACCAGATGCACACTACTCCGCACAATGTGTGTTTTGAATACATAAGACTCCTCTAGCCTACACATATTGCTCAACTGCCCGACTACTAGGCCAGTCACAGCAGTGACGGTGTGTCAGAGTTGAAGGGAGTTAACCCGGTCAGGGTTAATGGTTAACCTTGTCTCCATAGAGACCTTTTATCAAATCAGGACACAGACAACCGAGTCCCACCATAAGGAGGGACAATTCAACTTGAATCTACAAATGTGTAAACACTGCTGCATCAATTACATATTGTAATGACCATGAGAACACAAACACTCCCCTAAAACACTGTTCAATTTGGTTGAAGAGACAGTGATGTCCCCCCCACCAAAAAGTCAGCCATTTTTGGACTAAAGACCCAATTTATGGAGACAAAAATGAGATCACATAAAGACTCAGGGTTCTCTTTCTCAAGAGAGTGTTGGTGAGGTTGGGTCGAGATTGGGTTTCATGACTCCAGCTGTAGGTATGCATCTCCTTTCAGGTGGAGTCCTCACTGGAATGCTCAAATCACTGGGTGGCTGTGACAAATGTTTCAAAACATGTTGGGAGGTTCAGGTGTTCGGTGACAGATTCCAGTGAATGGGTAGAGCAGAGTAGGACAGGTGTGTCGAGTTGTGTCATTTCATGGTGAAGCAAGGAATGTATTGTACTGTGACAAGTGTCAGTCCCACAAACTACCGATGATGCCTCAGAACGTGACTAACCCTGACAAAATTACATGATTTTTTGTCTTTACCTTTGAGCTAGCTCAGGACATGCTAATAAGGTAGTATTATCTGAAATTTCACAGCTTCTCCACATCCATTCTCTAAACACTTGTCATAATAATGAGTCATTCAAACCTAGACTTCAGGCTAAAAACTGTACTGTAGAAGCTGTGTAAAATAGCTGATGGTCAAGTGCTACAGTAGAACCAGTAGTCCTACAACCATTAGATCACAATCAATCTTGTCAAGCAGAAACTGAATACAACAGCCCGGAGTAGTGTTGAACCACAGAGTCATACATAGCCGGTTTGGCTGGAAATGTATCTAAATGCTTGTCAAATTACATTGACCGTAACCAACGCAGGTAGGTTTTTGGAATGCACCGTATAGAATCAGGTGCATCTCAACACAGCGCTAAGAGCCAGCTAGCTTCTGAGTATCATCCTACCTATCCCTGGCTAAACTCTGTCCTTTACGGCATGGCCCAAGGCATTTGGTGGGGTTGTAACCAGTGTTCATTTTGTTTAGTCATAGTAGGGCTGTGGCAGCCATGAAAATTGTCAGTCGGTGATTGTCAAGCAAATAACTGCTGATCTCACGGTAATTGACCGTTAATTAATAAACACATTTTGCATCTCCTGGCTTCCACACAGCCTACAAGCCGCTGATGCAGACCTTTGGAACATCTACACTAAAAAAATAAAAAAATAAATCCGTTTAATATAAGCTACACCATCACAATAAATCCATGATTTGTTTAAGGACAGGTCTATAGAAGCATGATATAAAGAAATGTTTTATTTCAGAAAAACAGAATGCCATACAGCTGTGGGCTACACTAGTTTATTTAGCAGACAAGATCTGCTTAGAATTATGTGTCATTATTTTATAGTACGAAGAATAGAACAGAAGATGGCTGAATAAAATAGAAAGGATATTTTCTCAAGTCGATTTGAGGGAGTGTGTCGAGCGGTTACCAAAAGAAAAAGGTCCTCCTATTATGCTTCATTTAGAGTTATGACACTTTAGTTCTGATTTTTAATACATTCTAAGGCTGCATAATATGATTAATGATTTGAAAAAAGTTGCATGAAAGACATGAGCTCTGCTTTGTTTTTTTTGAGCAGGCTGCACGCACTTCATCAGTCTCTCATTTACAATTTGACAAGTACTTGATCATGCCTCAAATTTCCCGGTGGCATCCCCTTTGTGCGGCCTTAACGCCCCCTAAAAAAATGTCCATGCCTTTTGCAGCCAGTGTCCATTGTGCCCTTGGGCTGAAAATAACATTTATAATTTCCATCTTCTGGCTGCGTGCTCCAAAGTACCTCTCCCTCACATGGCTCTCTTAGATAGCTAATAAGAATTGAGCTAATGCCCATCATGTGCTCGGGTCGTTCTCACAGGCAACAAGTGTAGACAGGCACGTCGGGGACGCACCTGAATATTGAAGATGTTGGGGGGGGAGAAAGAAAAAAAATGTCCACATTTACTTTGTCAGACAAGATGAATAGGCCTAACAAACCTAGGTCATTCTACTATCCCCCATAGTACAAAAGTTGAACTATTCTATGCGAGAAATAAATATTCCGAGCAAAGTCTGGGACAGTTGTGAGATGCGATAGATCCCAAATTAAATACAACCTTTTGCATCAAAACATTTTTTTTAAAGCAATGAGGCTGATGCAACAGATCAAAATGTTTAGCTTAAAATATTGATAAACTATTAGGCAATTTCTTCACATTATAAGCGCAGCAATGTGCGCAAGGCAGTAGACTGACTATAAGCTTGTGTCACGTTCGTCGTAAAGATGAGACCAAGGTGCAGCGTGAGTAGAGTTCCACATATTTTTTATAAAGAGAAACTCACTAAACAAAACAACAAACAACCAAACGAAACATGAAGCTACAGGTGTGCACTCAGGCAACTCAAAGTAGACAAGATCCCACAAACACCAAAAGGGAAATGGCTAACTAAATATGATCCCCAATCAGAGACAACGATAAACAGCTGTCTCTGATTGGGAACCATATCAGGCCTACATAGAATTACAAAAAACCCTAGACCTACAAAAACCCTAAACCTACAAAAACCCTAGACAATACAAAAACCCTAGACAATACAAAAACCCTAGACAATACAAAAACCCTAGACAATACAAAAACCCTAGACAATACAAAAACCCTAGACAATACAAAAACCCTAGACAATACAAAACTAGAGTACCCACCCTAGTCACACCCTGACCTAACCAAAATATAAAGAAAACAGAGATCTCTCAGGTCATGGCGTGACAGCTTGAATGTTCCAAAATGCAATCAATTAGCAGGAAAACACCATTCTCAAAAGTGACCGCAAATGCAATTATGCATGTAATGCTTTTATTATAAAGGTGCATTTTTATGGTGAAAATGATATTCCCCAAACATGAAACGCACACAATGCGTATGTATGCCAGTTAGGCTCTACACCCCTTGTAAAGCAGATTGTGCTTACTTTTAAAATAAGTTATTTGGCCACTTTAGTTGTGATACAAACCTTATTAAAACATATAGGCCAGGTTACGTGAGGTGTGCGACTATGATTAGAAAATGTCACCAAAAACAGGCATGCGCTGTTTCATGCCTTACTACACAAGCTGGGAATCATTCACAAGTGATAATATATCATTCACAAGTGATAGGCTAATATTGTCACCCATCAGACTATTCTTGATTTAATCTTGTCTTTACATATACACGTGTGAAATTTGTTTTGATTTAGAATGGACCACATCATGCACCGGTCTCAAGAAAGAAGCAGGGGGGGAAAAAATACATGTCATCTATGCATTTAAATAGCGAATGGAGGACGCTTTTCCCATGGTTCATTTTAATGCCAGCCAGGTAGGCTATACTCCTGTTGTAAATATAAGCAATGTGCTTAATATTAAGAAGGTTGAGAAATAATTATAGTAGGCCTAGCCTTTAGAAAGCAGATGGAATCTATTAGAAAGAGGATTCCCATCAACACTTCTCATAGTCGACTGAAATGTGGCGCAACATGACCTCATGGGCTTCCATGAAGGGTTTGATTAGATTTTTGAAAACATTTGCATTGATGTCAGAGTGATTAGAGGGACAATAGTGTGGAGTACCAGGCAGTTAGCAAGTTTGGTAAGCTAGTAATGACCATCAGCAGTACCAGAGCTTGAAGGAGCCCAATTAGAGTGACTAAAACGGTCACGTGGAATTTGACTGTTACGGTCACCGTAACAGCCCTAAGTCAACGTCATTTTGACTAAAATATCATTAAGTCACATTTTAATAATGATTTAGTGTAGTTGTCAAAATGACAAAAACAGTGGACCATTTTAGTCATCACATTTGTTTTGCCTCATGAACCTATAGTAAACATAAAATCACTGACTTCCATACATAGCCTTGTTTTACCATTTTTTAACAAATGGTTTACGGTCCGGTCCGCAAGTAGCCTAGCCTTAAAATGGCCCATGATATGAGTTATCAATGTAAAATCCAGCCAACCAATGATCAATAGAAAGAATAAAAATGTTGAACGGTAAGGGCTAGTTGTCAAGCTGTTTCTCTGAGGAACGGTAAGGGCTAGCTGTCAAGCTGTTTCTCTGAGGAACGGTAAGGGCTAGCTGTCAAGCTGTTTCTCTGAGGAACGGTAAGGGCTAGCTGTCAAGCGGTTTCTCTGAGGAACGGTAAGGGCTAGTTGTCAAGCTGTTTCTCTGAGGAACGGTAAGGGCTAGCTGTCAAGCTGTTTCTCTGAGGAACGGTAAGGGCTAGCTGTCAAGCTGTTTCTCTGAGGAACGGTAAGGGCTAGTTGTCAAGCTGTTTCTCTGAGGAACGGTAAGGGCTAGCTGTCAAGCTGTTTCTCTGAGGAACGGTAAGGGCTAGCTGTCAAGCTGTTTCTCTGAGGAACGGTAAGTGCTAGCTGTCAAGCTGTTTCTCTGAGGAACGGTAAGGGCTAGCTGTCAAGCTGTTTCTCTGAGGAACGGTAAGGGCTAGCTGTCAAGCTGTTTCTCTGAGGAACGGTAAGGGCTAGCTGTCAAGCTGTTTCTCTGAGGAACGGTAAGGGCTAGCTGTCAAGCTGTTTCTCTGAGGAACGGTAAGGGCTAGCTGTCAAGCTGTTTCTCTGAGGAACGGTAAGGGCTAGCTGTCAAGCTGTTTCTCTGAGGAACGGTAAGGGCTAGTTGTCAAGCTGTTTCTCTGAGGAACGGTAAGGGCTAGCTGTCAAGCTGTTTCTCTGAGGAACGGTAAGGGCTAGCTGTCAAGCTGTTTCTCTGAGGAACGGTAAGTGCTAGCTGTCAAGCTGTTTCTCTGAGGAACGGTAAGGGCTAGCTGTCAAGCTGTTTCTCTGAGGAACGGTAAGGGCTAGCTGTCAAGCTGTTTCTCTGAGGAACGGTAAGGGCTAGCTGTCAAGCTGTTTCTCTGAGGAACGGTAAGGGCTAGCTGTCAAGCTGTTTCTCTGAGGAACGGTAAGGGCTAGCTGTCAAGCTGTTTCTCTGAGGAACGGTAAGGGCTAGCTGTCAAGCTGTTTCTCTGAGGAACGGTAAGGGCTAGCTGTCAAGCTGTTTCTCTGAGGAACGGTAAGGGCTAGCTGTCAAGCTGTTTCTCTGAGGAACGGTAAGGGCTAGCTGTCAAGCTGTTTCTCTGAGGAAAAGGAGAGACTTGGCTACATTGGCTGCAGAACCTGGCTATAAAATGCAGTGGAGAAAGTGGGAGAGTTGAGCAAGACTACAAAATGAAAGACAGCCTACTTTTCTATACGCAAGGGGGGAAAAAAATAAATAAATACCTAAACTGTGGTTTTACCTTTAAACTCAATGCTGCTATTGTTTTTATTTCGTAAAGCAGCTTGTGTTTCTTAAGCAAGGGTAGTTAACTAGAGAACTTTTTGCAACTAAACGTGGCCCCTTAACTAGAAGGCTGGTGACTGGTTAGCTACAGGAAAGCAAGAGTTGCCTGCGCGATGTGCCTTATCGCTTGCTCCCCCGCAGCTCACCAGCTGATGTAGACTGAACAGGTTCAGCGCATCCCTCCCACTGCTGTACAGAACTGCACTTCGCATCTGTACTGCTAATATTAACATTCTGCTGATCACTGAAAAGCTCACAATCTTTCAAATTTAAAAGAATATATATGTTTGACTAATATTTTTGTCACTGGCTTGTCTGAATACCATACTAACGTACAACATACTTAAATAGCATACTATGTGCTCCTCGTCGAATATTATTTAGCACATACTGTTTAGTAAAAAGTACGCAGCAGCTCTTGACTTGCTGAGTAGATGGGCTGAGCGCAGGTGGATTATTCCAAATTCAACAGCCTGATAATAGCTAGTTTCCAATTCTATTAATTTATCTAAACTATGAATAGAATAGGAATGGAGTTACAAGCCTACTCAGGCTGGTTATATGCAGGCTGGTTACTATTGCTGAGGCTTGATCCATAAATGAAATAAAAAAATATCTATGTAACTAGGCAAGTCAGTTAAGAACAAATTCTTATTCATGAAGGGCTACACCGGCCAAACCCGGACGACCCTGGGCCAATTGTGCTCCGCCCTATGGGAATCCCAATCACGGCCGGGTTGTGATACAGCCTGGATTCGAACCAGGGTATCTGTAGTGACGCCTCTAGCACTGAGATGCAGTGCCTTAGACGGCTGCGTCACTCGGGAGCCCCAAGATAGCCTAGTTTACAAACTAAAACAATCCATGTTCAAATAAAAAGATAAACCTGGCATCAATAACGCAGCTACAGCCCGAGTCCCCGGTGCCGTCACATTCAGAAATAAAAATAAATGGTTAAGTATTTAGTTTAAAAGCGCTGACGAAGGCCAAGAGAACAAGAAATACTTTTCAGTAAGAAAACAGAAAACCCCTCACAAAAAATACTTCTGTTTTCAAAGATGTAACCTACAATGCAATACGCAGTCATTTTATTAAGGAAAACAAAAACTAGTTAGAAAAGAGTATGACATCCGGGCATTTAAAGTATAGTTGACTTTCTAAACATCGCATGGTATTACACTTTCCTTTTCCGCATAATCAAATGGCCTATTTAGAACGAAAGTATGGGTATTCGGACATGGCCATTATTTTTGTTGGCGAGAAATTACAACGTGTAGTAAGCCACTGCACTAGAGTTAGAGCCACAGGAGAACCCTGCAAGTAGCTCAGAGAAGGGTCATAGGATTACAGCCTAGTGACGACAAGAGCTGGAATGTGGTTGCCTTTTTCCAAGGGTTAGCTAGCTAACTACAATCTCAGTTGACAGCGTCCATAACAGTTGCGTAAATACATTTATAAAAGATTCATGGCATAAATATGTATGTTTCCCGTTATACAACAGACCTGTCGTAAACCTGCATGAGTGAACGAGCATTAAAACTCTGCCTGGAAAACTCAGTCACCTTATGGTGACAATAATGCCCTTTATTTGCTGTATAATTTGGAACTATTGGCATTAGGCCACAGCATGCAAAAGAAGGATTGTTATTCAATATTTAGTTTATCAATAGATTGTGTTTATATGTCCTGCTTCTGTTTAGGCTCTAAGATTAAATAGGCAACAATGTCTCTCTCCTATCTCACAGCAATACAGTGACCTACCCATACTATTAAATATTTTACATAAGCTACTGGTCTATTTACTGTATTGTCAGAATGTTTCAATCTTTAGCAGTCATTTATGCTGTACCTGGAAAAGGATTGTCAGTTTCTGAAAGAGAAAACAATGGCAAATTGTTGTGGACTTGTCAGCTGAACGTTTGAATTCAACAATGTCTGGCATGGACTTTTCCCCCCCAACCGAAATATGATGGACTGAACGCGAATTGTGAAACATTGTAGGGCAGGCAAATACATTTTTTTGCAATTACACTGGAAAATTATTCTCAGTAAACGGCAAATTGTTGCATTCTTGTTAATAACTTTCCCTGTTTATTTTTATGGATGCTTTTCATAATTTCCCCCATTTGCACAAGATACTTACTTGCCAGCTTGCAATATTGCAACAACTCGCAGATGTGCGTACGCGTGGTCTAAAGTTTGCAGGGAGGTGAGCACATTCTCAAGTCGAGTTACATTTTTATAAATGCCAACTTCTGTTAAAAACTGGCGCAAGGTTAATAAATTAGGCAACTTGCAATTTCAGAAACATTTCATACTCATTCAAGTTCCAGCAGGTGAAGATAGCTAAGCCCCATAAAAATTAAGTTCAACACTTAAGTTCAAACAGGTAAAGTTCAAACACAAAATGTTCAAGTTGAACTGTTTCTTACTTCAATGTTGAAAAGGGTTCGACGGTTATATGGCCTCGACAAGACGTCTCGAAGCTCAAAGGCATCTGCTTCCCTTTCAGGAGAAAGGTAGTTCCTGTAATTGTGCAAGACACAATATCCCTTGTCTGGGACTCCAGTACTGTCCAAGATCAACAGGAGGGAATATAACCAAGACGAGTAACCTGTTATCAACCACAAGAACTTGTGCACACACTAGCAAGGCCTATAGCAGGGGTATTCTCATCTTACCCTAGGACAGGGATCAGCAACTAGATCCAGCCCCGTGCAGGAACATAATTACAAATCATTTGTAGATGGCAAATTGACCACAAGAAGCACAAACAGATATGTTTGACTAAAACATAAATCAATAATACACAAGTAGGATACACAAACAAGTGCACACAGAAAACCATTACTCAAATTGGTCTTATGGGCCATGAGTATCAGTCTACAGCCCTAAGAATCACTTTGAGGACAATGCAACTTTCACTGAACTCGTTGACTCACGGTCAAATCACTGGGGAATTTGTTTGGCAACTCAAGAAAATGTACACAATTTGACTGAAAGACGCCTGAAGTCAGCGGTTTTATGAAAAGCAGCCGTGGTCAATGCGTCTGAATCCTCCCTCCCTCCTTCTCCAGTGCTGCAGACTGTAGGCAGAGTATGACCTCAGAGAAGTGCAGAGCAGAACTGGGCAGGTAGCCAGCTGAGCCCCTTTACTGTGCAGCAGCCAGCAGGAGCATCAGCCTTCACAACACAAACCAGCAGGCAGCAGGTCCCATGCAGCTATAAAGCAGCTAGACTCCGGGAGAGATGACACACACTAATAGACACAATAGATTGGGATGGAACGATCACCGGGAGACCAAGAGAGGCTTTTGAGACAGAGTTGAGGGGTCTGGAGTGTGTGCCAACTGTCCACACAGCACACCAAATTGTAAGAGGAGAGCAGGGAAGGAAGAGATCGATAGAAGGTTAGGGTTGGTTAGTAGAGAATGATATAAAGAGAACGGGGGAGAGAAGTGTGAACATCAATGCAGTATCACTCGCCCTAAAGCTCAGCTAGAAAGCCTGCGAGGACAGGCACACAGCTCCTCTAGTTCAGCTTTGGTCTGTCTGTCTGTCCATGAGCTAGAACACCCACACTGCACCACTTTCAGTTTCCCATTCTTCTGCATCTCCTCTCCAGGTGTCATGGGGTGAGGTTGTCTGCTAAATGCCAAACACTGACCTTAGAATCCAGTACAGCCGAGTAGAGAGGGGTTACCAAGAGACCCAGACACCATCAATCACACAGCTTCAAATAAAGCAGTGCAACCCAACACCAAACCAAGCTCATTTGTCAACATGTCTCAATACTTTTGTTTAGAATAACAGTTGCTACTAGAAGGGAGGCATACTTGCATACTTACTGAACTTGTATTGAGAAAATACGTGGTCAATTGGGGGCTATGTTATGGCTGATACTGTTTATAGCTGATAATTGCCCTAAATACTTACAGTACATGATGACTCAAATACAACACAATACCAGTTCCTGTAATTATCCATCAGGGCTAATCGAAATCACTCAGCTGATGTGATACCCATCCACCAAGGAACAAGAGGGGTGCCAAGTTGCCTCAGGGCATATATAATGAACTGGTAAAACATACAATTTGGCTGTGGAAGAGGAGAAACACTCAGGGAAAACATTTAATAATAAACAAAAGCATCAACTCAGAACAACTCCAGTCTAGTTTGTTTAGCTTTTTGTACATTTCTAATCATGTTAAAATGGCATGAGATGGTGATGCTCATTGTTTCCCCATGTAGAGTAATTGTTATGTAACCTGTCAAACTATTGGATCAGTGATGCACTATTACCACATCTTTCATTTTCAGATTAAGCCAAGCATATAGCCAAGTCCTACAGAACATTCTATCTACAATATTAACAAACTAGTGATTTGGAGCGTCAATGTGTTGTTTTTCTCTCAAAATAAACTACTTCGTAATCTCAAATAAACATTTAAGCCTCTTTATATCCTCTTATGCTCAATTAAAGTTCATATAATAAAAGGAGGAATCAAGTAGCTCACATTACTTTGATCTTCTCACAGATCTGTCCAGCCAAGACTTCAAAAGAGCTTGTAAACAACATGCCTGTGTGTGAACGGCCGCGCGCGGGATGGCAGAGCTGAGTAATGTTGCACCTGGGCCTACTAGTCACATATTTCCCGCTTCAAGTAATGCAGCCAGCACATGCTACTGCACTATAGCAGTAACAAAGGGCCTACGCAATACATACATTAATCCCATAGGTCATTGATTTAAAGTGGTAGGCAACAACTTTCAGACAAGCAGCTCACCCAAGGTGAGGTTCAATTGTTGTAATGATGGGGGTCTTATCAAAACTAACCGAGATGATAAGATATTTTGAACATACTCTGCGGTGGGTAGAGTTACAGACATTGATAAAGAGAAAAGGGGAATCCTAGCCTGTATGGTTGGTTCATAGTTAACGCACAATGGACTACGATGTCCCATAAGGAACCAGCCAGTCAAACCGAACAAGCTGCACGGCGCTGGGATTTCCCGCAAACATATTTGACATTCAAATGAAATGAAAAAGGAAAAAGTATAATCTACCAACTTTGTCCTCCGATTCAACAGTAAAGCTATTTGAAAGCAAAATGAAAGATGTTATGATCCTCAAAAAAATATGAAAACTGTAAATAAAGAAACAGAAAAATACGTCTTCACGCTGTTCAGCAGTTCAAACCATACAAATAGATCCACAATTATAATGTTACTTTCATTTCCTGACAGGGAGGTTAACAAAATTCCAATTAGATAAGAGAAAGTTGAATTTCACATTTGAGCTCTGAACAGAGCAGGATTACATGTCACGTTAGTAAGAGGATACAACCGCTGTTATTAAAGGACAATGGATCTCATCCTTTCACAGAATCAAATATCGTTAAAATAGTTTTTAAATCTGAGTACTTCACCTCCAAAGTGTTATGAATTTTCCACCAGCCCAGCAATAAGATAAGTTATCGGTGCGCTGTCCTCATGTACGTCCGTCAAGTTTGTAGTGCAGTGGCGCACAAAACAGTCCTTCCCACTCCTTTCTCTGAGAACCACCTCTCCCACCTCCTGCCGCGGTTTATTAAAGGGCCAGTAACAATATATAGGCTGAGTCAAAAACGAATGTAGCTGTGTACACATTTTGACTAATTACATCTTACTTGATTAATCAAGTTGGCTTCTTTTTCTTTTGTGAAGTTTCACATTCAGTTTCTACAAGTCATCATCTTCATAATCACTATCATCATCATCATCATCATCATCATCATCATCATCATCATCATCATCATCATCATCATCACCATCACCATCATAATGATCATATGAAAAGTGCAATATGCAGAAATCGATCTGCTATTTCCTGGTTGCAAAAATTCTGAAAGTTCACCTAATCTCAGTTTATGTGACAAAACAAGAAGTCATTGTGTAGAGATTGTATCACTTAACCACTGTGAAATATATTTTCCATAACTAAAAATATTGTCTTTTCAGCTGTTTGAAGCTGGTGTACAAAATACAAAAATTATACTTAAGTACGGGAAGCATAGAAATAGTGCACATAGAACAGATCTACCACTTCTTAGACTTGCTTTCAATGAGAATGACAGATATATAACTCGGTTTGCCAAAAAAAGGTGCATATTGCAGCTTTAACCTGTTTGGCGTGCAAGCCAGACGTCGGTACATTTATGACAACAGCCAGCTCAAAGTGCAGGGCGCGAAATTCAAAATATATATTTTTTAAATATTTAACTTTCACACATTAACAAGTCCAATAGAGAATATGAAAGGTACACATCTTGTGAATCCAGCCAACATGTCCGATTTTCAAAATGTTTTACAGGGAAGACAAAATATGTAGCGTTAGCAAAAGACACCACTTTTTTTTACTATAACAGTTTATTACTCCATCAGTAGCTATCACAAGATATAAATAGCCACTAACCAAGAAACAACTTCATCAGATGACAGTCTGATAACATATTTATTGTATAGCATATGTTTTGTTAGAAAAATGTGCATATTTCAGGTATAAATCATAGTTTACATTTCAGCTACAGTCAGAAATTGCACCGAAAGCAGCCATAATATTTACAGACACCAACGTCAAATACCTAATTACTCATCATAAAACATTTCTGAAAAATACATAGTGTACAGCAATTGAAAGACAGGCATCTTGTGATTCCAGACAATATTTCCGATTTATTAAATGTTTTACAGCGAAAACAAAATGTAGCGTTATATTAGCGTAGCCACAATAGCCAGAAACACTTGGGCGCCGACGACCAGTTCACATGCGCGACAGATATTAGAAATAGCATCATAAAATGTTTCTTACTTTTGGTGATCTTCCATCAGAATGTTGGACAAGGTGTCCTTTGTCCAGAACAGTCGTTGTTTGGATCTGGAACAGCAAATTTCCCTCTTCATTTAGCATGGGCACTTGCCAAGTGGCACGGATCTCTCCAACGTCAACAAAGTCAGAGAACGGAACACGGCAAAACTCCCGAAAAAATTTCAATAATCTGATTAAACTATATTGAAAAAACATACTTTACGATGATATGGTCACATGTATCAAATAAAATCTAAACCGGAGATGTTAGTCGTCCATAACGACAGCTAAACAGAAGGCAAATCCATGTCCCCTTTCGCGCGCTCCAGAAACAGGAAATGGACGGTCACGTCATACAAAGAGCTTTAATTCCACCTCAGACCAAGATGAACACAACATTTCTTCTCTCACAGCCTCTTGACAACCAGGGGAAGGTCTATGAAGTGTACGCAGACTCTTACGTTTTATGCCCATGTATAGGCAGGAAGTTGAACAGAGCATCGATTTCTGACATTCCACTTCCTGGTCAGGAAATGTGCTGCAGAATGAGTTCTGTTTCACTCAGAGAAATAATTCAAACGGTTTTAGAAACTAGAGAGTGTTTTCTATCCAATAGTAATAATAATATGCATATTGTATGAGCAAGAATTGAGTACGAGGCCGTTTGAAATGGGCATCTTTTATCTGGCTACTCAATACTGCCCCTTGCAGCCATAAGAAGTTTTAACACATGCACAAAATAGTAACTTAGAGAAAGCAAGCGACAACAACAGTTTGTAATTTTTTTAATATTTTTTTTATTTCGGCAATAATGTATTTTTGTCATCATCAGATTCAGATCAGGTCACCTCAATGTCATGCCCAGAGCCAGTAAAGCATTAGAGTGCCTTCAAATTATTTTATTTTTCTCATCATAGTATCATAAAGAATATATTTCATCACACAGAATACATACTCAGTATATTACAATAAATCCTGGTAGATAATATAGGTTTCACATTTGGAATGCACACTGTCATTGTGAAGGTCCCACAGTCATCTCCACCACTGTGTCTAGTAGCTGGTTGAAATTGCTTTTCCAGTGTCACGGTATGAGATCATGATAACATAAAGATATTCTGAGAGAATATTGATCATCTCTGGAAGGCTTGATATCACCAAAGCTATTTCTGTTGTATTGTTCCATAACCTTCTGTCAAATCAATCAGCATCATTTGTTTAAATCAATCGTACGTGAATGATAAAAAAATCAATAAACATTTGGTGGACATAAGAGAAAAACACTAAAGCAAAAACAAAATGTGGCACAATTGGTTTAATTAATCTTTATATTGAAATAATTACTCTTTCATGTTGGACACAGCAAAACATATATCATCTTAATAAGCCTCACCCATAGTGATGGAATGTTTTAACTGTTCTCTATCAATTTTTTTAATAGAAATTGTACGAGCCCTGGATGCTGATTGGCTGAAAGCCATGGTATATGAGACAATATAACATGGGCATGATGCAAATCTACTTGTTTACTGTTCTAATTATGTTGGTAACCAGCTTATAATAGCTATAAGGCACCTCTGGGGTTAGTGGTGTATTGCCAATATATCACGGCTAAGTGCTGTATCCAGGCACAATAACAGCCCTTAGCCGTGGTATATCGACCATATACCACACCCCCTCATGCCTTATTGATTAAATATCCCATCGCTATGTGATTGGTCCCTCGCCCAGCCGATAACATCATCAGAGGTCATTAGATATCATAATAGGCCAATTAGGGGTCCAGGATTTTATGGCTGGCTCTTGAAGTCGGGGTCCGTCAGAACTTCAATGGGACGGTGCCTAAATACAATGCTTTGATAGTGGTACCACTATCCCTCTACCCAGGGGGCCCAGGGATTTATGATTACTTCCTTGTGTGCCCCCTTGTGTGTTATCTAATCAAACACGGACTGTGTGTGTGTGTGTGTGTGTGCGTGCGTAGGGGGTACAGGGACTTTAATGACCCAGAGGGAGGGGACCTCTAATTTCTTAAGTAGAACACATCTCACCCAGATTGTTCCACATGTGGTAAATTACCCCAAAAGGGTCCGGAAAAGCAATAACCTGGCTAATTCATTTATAATGGGCAGATTTAGCCAAAATAGGAAACACTTGTGGGCAGCTGTTTCACAGGACACATGCAACTATAGCATGTGGTGAAAAATACATACAATTCAGAGAAAAGCAGCAAAATAGTAAATATATTTCAATTTGTGTGATTTGTAAAAGCAACTTTTTCGCTTTTATGGGGAGTCTCTTATTTCCCACAGTAGTTCTGTCAGAAGCCACAGCCTACAACCTGGTCCATGTGTCCCAACTCCCCCAGCCAGGCATTAGGAGAAGGAGAGCCCTATTCAATCATGGAGGATCGCTTTATGAAAAGTCACCAAGCCACAGATGGAAATGAGTGGAGTAGTCCCAAAATGATTAAACAGGCCCTGATTTTAATCTTTCAAAGGCCTTTGAACTTTGCTTCTGTCAGTATATTTTAATGTCCTTTCCAGGCTGTATGTCTGTCTCTGAGGCTCAGAGAGGCTCTGTGAAGCTTTTCAGTACCTCTGAGGAGTCCCCTAACCCCAGTTAATGGGTATAGCCTCCTGCCTCTATCCCCCGTCAAGAGATATGTTTTCAACAAAAGGATTAACCAAGGGTGTAGGCCAGCCCATTCCAATCCCTGTACTCTATCTTCTCTATCCTCTGTCCTAACCAATCATATCCCTGGCTTGGACATTTTAGTAGGTTAGTGCTGGATCAGGTTGACTGGGATCACATTAGCTTCAACACCATCTGACACACATCCTCTACAAACAACATTATGGCACAGTCTGAGTCTGCCTGTGTCTATGACTCGGACCAGGGATGCAGTTTGGACAGTCTGCTTAAAATAGTGATGAGCTGATGAATGATTTACTGTCATTGATGTTTTTCAACTCCTTCCTCTCATTGAGATCATTGAGTTATGTCATTTCCCCTCATTACTCTCTCGCGCTCTCTCTCTCGTTTCACTGTAGCCTCTGTGTTACTCTGTTTGGCTTGGCTAGCTGGTTACAGTGGGATAGGGGTGAGAAAAGAGAGAGGGAGAGAGAGCAGGATAAAACAAGAGAAAGTGAAAGTATTTCTTTGAGCACTAAGGCTTGCTGACAGACCATACCAAGGCAGGCCATAAATAAGGTACAGGGAGGCTCTGTGTTCCTTCACCTTGATAAAGCGGTCCGAGTGGAGCAGAGTGGACTGGGGTGGACTGGGCAAGGTCAGGAGGGGACAGCTGTAGCCACGTAAAATCATTTCACAGGCCTATTGATACGATTTATCACTACCCATTAACCATACACACAGACACCACCTACACACTGCTGAAAGTCAAGTGGGTCACACAAACATTGACTTCATCCTCCTCAGTGTTCCTCTGAAGTATTGGATATCCATATGTGAAAGACTTGTGGGCCTTTATAGGGAAACAATCTTAGATAATAATTGTTGCATATGACCTATTATTAGTTATAATTTCATGTGATGTTTCTACTCAACACATTCACTGTTTACTAAAAACATTTTCTCAGCTTATGTTACCATGGTTACAGTCATACAATTTAATTTCACTCGGCATTCACATCAACACCATTCCTCCACACCCTTTACAGTATCCGTACCATTATTGAACAATTATTTATTTTGAGAAAAAACAGTGATCATACACTACATGACCAAAAGTATATGGACACCTCCTCAACGAACATCTTATTCCAAAATCATGGGCATTAATATGGAGTTGGTCACCCCCTTGCTCTAACAGCCCCCCCTCCTCTGGGAAGGCTTTCCACTAGATTTTGGAACATTGCTGCGGGGGCTTCCATTCAGCCACAAGAGCATTAATGAGGTCGGACACTGATGTTGGGTGATTAGGTCTGGCTCGCAGTCAGCATTCCAATTCATCCCAAAGGTGTTTGATGGAGTTGAGGTCAGGGCTCTGTGCTGGCCAGTCAAGTTCTTCCACACCGATCTCAACAAACCATTTCTGTATGGATCTCGCTTTGTGCACGGGCGCATTGTCATGCTGAAACAGGAAAGGGCCTTCCCCAAACTGTTGTCACAAAGTTGGAAGCACAGAATCGTCTAGAATGTCATTGTATGCTGTAGCTTTAAGATTTTCCTTCACTGGACGGGGGCCTAACCCGAACCATGAAAAACAGCCCCAGACCATTAATCCTCCTCCACCAAACTTTACAGTGGGCACTATGCATTGGGGAAGGTAGCGTTCTCCTGGCAGGCACCAAACCAAGATTAGTCCGTCAGACTGCCAGATGGTGAAGCGTGATTCATCCGTCCAGAGAACGCGTTTTCACTGCCCCAGAGTCCAATGGCGGCAAGCTTTACACCACTCAAGTCAATGCTTGGCATTGCGTATGGTGATCCTAGGCTTGTGCGCGGCTGCTCAGCCATGGAAATCCATTTCATGAAGCTCCCGACGAACAGTTATTGTGCTGACGTTGCTTCCAGAGGCAGTTTGGAACTCGGATGTGAGTGTTGCAACCGAGAATAAACGATTTTTACGCGCTACGCACGTCATCACTCAGTGGCCCCATTCTGTGAGCTTGTATTGCCTACCACTTCACGGCTGAGCTGCTGTTGCTCCTAGATGTTTCTATTTCACAATAACAGCACTTACAGTTGACCGGGGCAGCTCTAGCAGGGCAGACAATTTAGGAACTGACTTGTTGGAAAGGTGGCATCCTATGACGGTGCCACTTTGAACGTCACTGAGCTCTTCAGTAAGGCAATTCTACTCCCAATCTTTGTCTATGGAGATTGCATGGCTGTGTGCTCGATTTTATAAACATGTCAGCAACAGGTGTGGCTGATATAGCTGAATCCACTCATTTGAAGAGATCCACATACTTTTGTATACAGTGGGGCAAAAAAGTATTTAGTCAGCCACCAATTGTGCAAGTTCTCCTACTTAAAAAGATGAGAGAGGCCTGTAATTTTCATCATAGGTACACTTCAACTATGACAGACAAAAGGAGAAAAAAAATCCAGAAAATCACATTGTAGGATTTTTAATTAATTAATCTGCAAATTATGGTGGAAAATAAGTATTTGGTCAATAACAAAAGTTTATCTCAATACTTTGTTATTTACCCTTTGTTGGCAATGACAGAGGTCAAACGTTTTCTGTAAGTCTTCACAAGGTTTTCACACACTGTTGCTGGTATTTTGGCCCATTCCTCCATGCAGATCTCCTCTAGAGCAGTGATGTTTTGGGGCTGTTGCTGGGCAACACGGACTTTCAACTCCCTCCAAAGATTTTCTATGGGGTTGAGATCTGGAGACTGGCTAGGTCACTCCAGGACCTTGAAATGCTTCTTACGAAGCCACTCCTTCGTTGCCCGGGCGGTGTGTTTGGGATCATTGTCATGCTGAAAGACCCAGCCACGTTTCATCTTCAATGCCCTTGCTGATGGAAGGAGGTTTTCACTCAAAATCTCACGATACATGGCCCCATTCATTCTTTCCTTTACACGGATCAGTCGTCCTGGTCCCTTTGCAGAAAAACAGCCCCAAAGCATGATGTTTCCACCCCCATGCTTCACAGTAGGTATGGTGTTCTTTGGATGCAACTCAGCATTCTTTGTCCTCCAAACACGACGAGTTGAGTTTTTACCAAAAAAGTTATATTTTGGTTTCATCTGACCATATGACATTCTCCCAATCTTCTTCTGGATCATCCATATGCTCTCCAGCAAACTTCAGACGGGCCTGGACATGTACTGGCTTAAGCAGGGGGACACATCTGGCACTGCAGGATTTGAGTCCCTGGCGGCGTAGTGCGTTACTGATGGTAGGCTTTGTTACTTTGGTCCCAGCTCTCTGCAGGTCATTCACAAGGTACCCCCGTGTGGTTCTGGGCCTTTTGCTCACCGTTCTTGTGATCATTTTGACCCCACAGGGGGATATCTTGCGTGGAGCCCCAGATCGAGGGAGAATATCAGTGGTCTTGTATGTCTTCCATTTCCTAATAATTGCTCCCACAGTTGATTTCTTCAAACCAAGCTGCTTACCTATTGCAGATTCAGTCTTCCCAGCCTGGTGCAGGTCTACAATTTTGTTTCTGGTGTCCTTTGACAGCTCTTTGGTCTTGGCCATAGTGGAGTTTGGAGTGTGACTGTTTGAGGTTGTGGACAGGTGTATTTTATACTGATAACAAGTTCAAACAGGTGCCATTAATACAGGTAACGAGTGGAGGACAGAGGAGCCTCTTAAAGAAGAAGTTACAGGTCTGTGAGAGCCAGAAATCTTGCTTGTTTGTAGGTGACCAAATACTTATTTTCCACCATAATTTGCAAATAAATTCATTAAAAATCCTACAATGTGATTTTCTGGATTGTTTTTTCCTCATTTTGTCTGTCATAGTTGAAGTGTACCTATGATGAACATTACAGGCCTCTCTCATCTTTTTAAGTGAGAGAACTTGCACAATTGGCGGCTGACTAAAAAATGTTTTGCTCCACTGTATATAGTGTATATCCATTCAGATTCTGTATAATGCGTACAGTGAAATCACCCGACAGAGAAAGAAGCAGATGAGAATTTTGGAATTATGATAAAACTGTGACTATACCACCACTGAGTCTGTACTTGTAAGTGTATATACAGTACAGGTCAAAAGTTTGGACACCTACTCATTCAAGGGTTTTTATTTATTTTTACTATTTTCTACATTGTAGAATAATAGTGAAGACATCAAAACTATGAAATAACACATATGGAATCATGTACTAACCAAAAAGTGTTAAACAAATCAAATATACTTTATATTTGAGATTCTTCAAATAGCCAGCCTTTGCCTCGATGACAGCTTTTCACACTCTTGGCATTCTCTCAACCAGCTTCATGAGGTAGTCACCTGGAATGCATTTCAATTAACAGATGTGCCTTAATAAAAGTTAATTTGTGGAATTTCTTTCCTTCTTAATGCATTTGAGCCAATCAGTTGTGTTGTGACAAGGTAGGGTTGGTATACAGAAGATAGCCCTATTGGATAAAAGACCATATTATGGCAAGAACAGCTTAAATAAGCAAAGAGAAACAACAGTCCATCATTACTTTAAGAAATGAAGGTCAGTATATCCAGAAAATCTGAAGAACTTTAAAGTTTCTTCAAGTGCAGCCGCAAAAACCATCAAGCGCTATGATGAAACTGGCTCTCATGAGGGCCGCCACAGGAAAGGAAGACCCAGACTCTGCTGCAGAGGATAAGTTCATTAGAGTTACCTGCACCTCAGATTGCAGACCAAATAAATGCTTCACAGAGTTCAAGTAACAGACACATATCAACATCAACTGTTCAGAGGAGACTGTGAGACTGTGTGAAACCACTACTAAAAAAACACCAATAAGAAGAAGAGACTTGCTTGGGTCAAGAAACATGAGCAATGGACATTAGACTGGTGGAAATCTGTCCTTTGGTCTGATGAGTCCAAATTTGCGATTTTTGGTTCCAACCACCGTGTCTTTGTGAGATGCAGAGTAGGTGAATGGATGATCTCCGCATGTGTGGTTACTACCGTGAAGCATGGAGGAGGAGGAGTGATGGTGTGGGGGTGCTTTGCTGGTGACACTGTCAGTGATTTATTTAGAATTCAAGGCACACTTAACCAGCATGGCTAACACAGCATTCTGGAGCGATACACCATCCCATCTGGTTTGTGCTTAGTGGAACTATCATTTGTTATTCAACAGGACAATGACCCAAAACACACCTCCAGGCTGTGTAAGGACTATTTGACCAAGGAGAGTGATGGAGTGCTGCATCAGATGACCTGGCCTCCACAATCACCCGACCTCAACCCAATTGAGTAGGTTTGGGATGAGTTGGACCACAGAGTGAAGGAAAAGCAGCCAACAAGTGCTCAGCATATGTGGGAACTCCTACAATACTGTTGGAAAAGCATTCTTCAGGAAGCTGGTTCAGAGAATGCCAAGAGTGTGCAAAGCTGTCATCAAGGCAAAGGGTGGCTACTTTGAAGAATCTAAAATATAAAACTATTTTGAATTGTTTAACACATTTTTGGTTACTACATGATCCCATATGTGTTATTTCATAGTTTTGATGTCTTCACTATTTTTCTATAATGTAAAAAACATAAAAATAAAGAAAACCCTTGAATGAGTAGGTGTCCAAACTTTTTACCTGTACTGTATATATACAGGTAACTGCCAAAATAAAGGTAACACCAACATAAAAGGTGTTGGGCCACCATTATCCGCAAGAACAGCTTCAATGTGCCTTGGCATAGATTCTAAAAATGTCTGGAACTCTATTGGAGGGATTCGACACCATTCTTCCACGAGAAATTCCATAATTTGGTGTTTTGTTGATGGTGGTGAAAAACGCTGTCTCATGCGCCGCTCCAGAATCTCCCATAAGTGACTGAGATGGCCATGGCATATGGTTTGCATTCTTGTCTTGCTCATCAAACCATTCAGTGACCACTCATGCCCTGTGGATAGGGACATTGTCATCCTATATGGGCATAGCCATGGTAGCCAAACTAATGGCTGGCCAGCATTTTTATACATGACCCTAAGCATGATGGGATGTTAATTGCTTAATTAACACAAGAACCAAACCTGTGTGGAAGCATGCTGCTTTCAATATACTTTGTATCCCTCGTTCACTTGTGTTTCCATTATTTTGCCAGTTACCTATATGTGAAGTGCCCTTTCAGCTGGGCATGGAGGGCAGGCGCCACACGGGCAGTACCTACCTACCCTCTCTCTTCTTCTCCTGGGCATCCTGTACAGTCTCTTGTATCCATACACACAGTGGATGCTTTGTATAAAGCTTATGTTGAAGAAGTGTTATCATCAATTATCACATGTCAGCACAGACAACAGTCCCCTATTCAGATAGGACTCACAGTCAGTCACACATGCATTGTGCATTTCATCATCGTCATCATCACCATCATCGTCGTTCCACAACGTGAGAGAAAGGGGTGAATCCATTCCATGACATCATCTCTTGGCGCCGGCTCAAAGGCTTCCTGTCCACGATTATGATGTCACCAATAGAGAGCAGCACCTGATCCAAGTGAGAGACCTGCAGATGTGCCTGTTTTCTGTCTGTTTTTCAAAATGACCCCCGTGTCTGAGCCTGCTCCTATCTGTGTGACCCCGCATGCAGGAACCATTGAACTCAAAGAACACTTTAGGCTGTGTTTTTATCATGACACATTATATTATACATAATTACACATTCACTGTTAACGCTTAACGCTGTCTCAGTGTATTTTACCAGGGTTACACTCATACAATTTCAAGGCCACTCTCCATTCACATCAACCCCTCCCCTATTTGTCTACTCCTCCCCCACTATTTCCATCACTTCCCCTCCTTTACAGTATCCATACAGTACCAGGAAACCCATTGAAAAATAATTTATTTTGGAAATGTACCGTGATCATATATCCATTCAGATTCAGTATAATGATAGGCTTATTTTGCGTACAGTGAAATCACCCCACAGAGAAAAAAGCAGATGAGAATTTTGGAATTATGATACAACTGTGACTACACCACCACTGAGTCTGTACTTAAATGTATGTGACTTTTCAGCTGGCCATGGAGGGCAGGCGCAAGTTGGGCAGTGCCTACCTGCCCTCCCTCTTCTTCTCCTGGGAATCCTGTACAGTCTCTTGTATCCAGACACACAGTGGATAATGCTAATGTTGAAGAAGTGTTATCATCAATAATCACACATCAGCACAGACAATAGTCTCATATTCAAATAGGACTTACAGTCAGTCACACCTGCATTGTGCCTTTCGCTCGTCATCATCTTCATCCTCATCATCATCACTGATACACAACGTGAGAGAGAGAGGTGAATCCATTCCATGACATCTCTTTGCGCGAGCTCAAAGACTTCCCATGATAATGTCACTGACAGAGAGCAGCATCTGAGCCAAATGAGAGAGATCCCAAAGGGCCTATAGATGAAGACCTCCAGAAACTGCTTCTCCAATAGAAATCCCCGATCACGTTTGTAGGCGATGTCATGGCGACGTTAGCTAGCTAAGCTCACGTGCGGGCCGTCAAATCAAAAACACTCCTTCGATATAAAGTTGCTTTTTGACTAAAATAAAAAGTGTCAGTATCACTTTCACAGGGTGGAAGTAATGACATGTTAAGACTTTGCCTTGAATCTACTCTGGGTTTGAAAACTCTGTGGAGACCAGCGGAACTGTCTATTTTCTGTCTGTTTTTAAAAATGGCCCCAGTGTCTGAGCCTGCTCCTCTCTGTGTGCCCGCATGTAGGAACCATTGAACTCAAAGAACACTTAAGATGCTGGCTGTGTTTTTATAACTTCCACTCTTTATAGTTTGATGTGGAAGCAGGACAATGTCACTGTCTGATGTTGTTGTTGTGGGCCACTGGGCAAGTGCGGTGACGGTGTGTTGATGAGGGTTGTGAGTGAGTCGTGACTCCACAGGGTAGGTTAGATCAGCAGGGTAGGTAGAGCTTTTAGATGTCTTCCCACCCACCACCTATCAGATCAAGGGAAGGCTCATAGTGGCTGATGAGCCCCTGTAGTAGTAATGACATGTGGGATGTGCACTATTTTTTGCACTATTTATTTATGTAGGTAATTGGGTGCCATTTGTGCCGCAGACCCTGGTAAGGTCCCATTCAGCAGTCTGTATTCTTAAGTGGTGTCAGATCTCACAATAACTATGTTATAATTAGGGATTAACACAGGAATCAGGGATCCCAAGCTCCTTCCCGATTCTCGAGAAGAAAAAATGACGATCTCTGGAACAATAATATATAATTTCTTTGGAAAAATACAAAATACTCATGTGCGAATATCTGCATGAAATGGATTTTAACTATCCAACTTCACTCACACATTAGTCTAGGGATCACAACACAAGCAGCCTACCAATTCAGTCTACTCAACACAAGTCCCCAATAAATGTCTTTTAATTTTTAACTGGCATTGTTGACTATCATGAAACTGTAGCAGGCTACACGCGACCTCTCAACGTAATAACGCAGTCTCCATCTCACATTCACAAATCTCCTAACTTTAGCTGTGTGGCACTGGCAGAAGCTCCAAAATATAAACTGCTTCTCACTGTTAACAAAAAGGCTGATACATTGTGCCTGCAAAAGCGCTCAAGAGGAAATAGACATTTGCAACGTTGTTCCATGATGTTACACTAACAGAAGCGAGGTCACGGGCTTGACTTTAAAGTCAGATTTGCGGGAAATGTATAAACTGCGGCTCCATCCATGGTGCTGAATCTCCGCCGCTATTGCGGCCATTTGCTTATCTGTTTGTTTAGTGCAGCATCGGATATGTTCCCTGAGACCAAGTCACCACAATAAGCAGATTACCATGAAGAAAAAACAGCCACAACCTTCCTGCAATCCACTGATAGCCAGGTGCAAGGGGAGAGGGAAGTAACAACAAGCTGGCTGAAATATTTCAGTAAATGGTAGGCTAAAATGAATATAATTTTCACTAGGCTGTAATAAGCTCATAATATTTTATCAGTAGGCCAACAGTGCTTCATTGTCCTATATTACAACTAAAATACAGTGTCAAAAAGTATGTGAAACCTTTGGAATTATCTGGATAAATTGGTCATTCATCTAAGTCACAGCAATAGACAAACACGGTGTGCTTAATTTAATAGCATACAAATTATTGTTTTTTTCTTGTCGATATTGAATACATCATTTAAACTTTCACAGTGTAGTTTGGAAAAAAGTATGTGAACCTCTAGGCTAATGACTTTGCCAAAAGCTCAGGAGTCAGCTAACCTGGAGTCCAATCAATGAGACGAGATTGGAGATGTTGGTTAGAGCTGCCCTGCCCTATAAAAAACACTCTCAAAATGTGTGTTTGCTATTCACAAGAAGCATTGCCTGATGTGAACCATGCCTTGAACAAAAGACATATCAGAAGACATAAGATTAATAATGGTTGACTTGCATAAAGCTGGAAAGGGTTGCAAAAGTATCTCTAAAAGCCTTGATGTTCATCAGTCCACGGTAAGACAAATTGTCTATAAATGGAGAAAGTTCCACATTGTTGCTACTCTCCCTATGAGTAGCTGTCCTGCAAATATGACTGCAAGAGCACAGCGCAGAATGCTGGGGTTAAGAAGAATTCTAGTGTTAGCTGAAGACTTACCAAAATCTCTGGAACATGCGAATATCTCTGTTGACGAGTCTACGATACGTATAACACCAAACAAGAATGACGTTCATGGGAGGACACCACGAAAGAAGCCACTGCTGTCCAAAAAAACCCATTGCTGAACGTCTGAAGTTCGCAAAAGAGCACCTAGATGTTCCACACCGCTACTGGCAAAATATTCTGTGGACATATGAAACTAAAGTTGAGTTGTTTGGATGGATGGAACACACAACACTATGTGTGGAGAAAAAAAGGCACAGCACACCAACATCAAAACCTCATCCCAACTGTAAAGTATGGTGGAGGGAGCATCATGGTTTGGGGCTGCTTTGCTGCCTCAGAGCCTGGACAACTTGCTATCATCGACGGAAAAATGAATTCCCAAGTTTATTAAGACATTTTGTAGGAGAATGTAACGCTATTTGTCCGCCAATGGAAGCTCAACACAAGTTGGGTGATGCAACAGGACAACGACCCAAAACACAGAAGTAAATCAACAACAGAATGGCTTCAACAGAAGAAAATAAGCCTTCTGGAGTGGCCCAGTCAGAGTCCTGACCTGAACCCGATTGAGATGCTGTGGCCTGACCTCAAGAGAGCAGTTCACACCAGACATCCCAAGAATATTGCTGAACTGAAACAGTTTTGTAAAGAGGAGTGGTCCAAGATGTCTCCTGACCGTTGTGCAGGTCTGATCGGCAACTACAGAAAACGTTTGGTTGAGGTTGTTGCTGCCAAAGGAGGGTCAACCAGTTATTAAATCCAAGGGTTCACATACCTTTCCCACCCTGCACTGTGAATGTTTACACGTATAATTGCTTGTGTGTTATTAGTTTAAGCAGGCTGTGTTTGTCTATTGTTGTGATTTTGATGAAGATCAGAACAAATGTTATGACCAATTTATGCAGAAATTCAGGTAATTCCAAAGGGTTCATATACTTATGTGTGTTGACTGAGATAACTTGTCTAATGCAACAAATACAAGTAACTGTTAGATTCCTGTGTATATTTATCAATTTACAGTGGTATAACTCCGTCAGATATTTTTTGCTGGTAATATATGCTTTAAAATAGCATTTCCGGTTTGAACGGGAATAACATTATTCCCGGGAAGGGCTTGTAAGTTTGTCGGGAAGGAAAAGTGGTAATTTTTACGGACAATATTAATCCCTATTTATAATCAACCAATGCATGTCTGATACACTGAAGGACAATGAAATAAACAACTTGAAGACCAATCTGAAAATGTTCTCTTTAGACATATAGTACATTTCCCTTCATTTCCCATCTCCTCCCTGGCGAGGCGACCGGGCCCTTGTATAGTACGTACAGCACAGAGACACAGAGATGTGACTTGCCAGTGACATCGAAATGCTGTCAGACTCAATTGTGCATGTGCTATAGGCTATGCCACGCCAGAGAGCTGATTCCAAGGAGGTTCATGGTCCATAGATCTTTAGGCAGAGGTCACTAACATGTCTCACATGAAGACAGAAACTTCCTTTGGCCAAATTGGACAGGCCCCGGCATCTCAAAACCGCCAGAATAATGGTGGGCTCATTTCGGCCTCAATTTCCCCCCTCCTCCTTGTTTTTCACTTTCATCACCTTGTCCTTTCTATACCCTGTGCCTCTGTCTATCATTCAAATTCGCTTGTATGGCTCCATTTTGGGATCCCACTTCCATTGGTGCTTGTTATCCGAGTGGGGATCGACACCATGACACTTTTATCGTCTTCTAGATATTTTTTTACAAGAATATCTTGACTTTTTACAGAACCTAACTAGATTATTCTCTTGTTGAATGTGTGTAGAAGTGTAACAATGAAAAATAAAAATAAATAATACCAAAAGAAACCTCATGCAACTTGATCAAGCAGCAGCACTAACAGAAAAGCGAATAGATACTATCATGTTCTAAGGAGCTGTCTCAGTAGCTGTCGTCATTAAAAAATGAAAATAAAACTATACCAGCACACGCACGCACACAAGAGGAAAAAAGTACTGAAAGAAAGTATGTAACTTCTGTCCTGTCTGTATACAGTATGATCCTTAAAACATAACTCAGTAATAAAAAGAAATACAAGCAAGAATTGTTTTGAATAACACCAGCCATGACAGAAACCAAAATGAAAATGATAGACTTCGAGGGTTTGTTTGTTGTGTGTTGGGTGTTTACTCTCTAAACAAACACACATTGGGTGGCGGGGTGGGCTTTGTTTTCAGAAGGGAGCACGGATCCCTCTCTCTGCATCAAACGAAGGAAGAGAACCCGGCAATTGGGGCTCGAGATCCAGGGGCCGGGCTGGGGCTGCTGGGGGGCCAGTAGGACAGGGTGTTGGAGTGGCTGGAGGGGGTAGAGGTGGAGAGCTGCTGAGAGGGGGTCGGAGTCCGACTGCCTTTCGGCCTGAAGAGACTACCCTGGCCCTGGGGTGGGAGGCCCTGAGGTTGACCCTGGGTCTGGAGCTTAAGCGGAGGGGTGGTGGAGGTGAGCTGGGGTGGCAATGGGGGCAGGGGTGGTGGCGGGGCGCAGGGCTCTGGGTCGCCTGACTCTGACTCAGTGTAGCTGTAGGCTTGAGCCCGGGAAATGCCCTTTTGTTGGCGGCGCCAGGAGTTGTAGTAGGTTGGGTCACTGATGTAGTGGCTCACGAAAGAGTGGGTCTTCTGTCTGTTCTGGTCCACCTCGTACTCACTGTCACTGCCCTGAGAGGGGAGAGGGGGAGAGGGAAGGGGGAGAGGAGTGGGGGTGATGGGACAGGGGGAGGGAGAGAGGAGTTATTATCAGAATACTAGCACATACAATGCCTTCAGAAAGAATTCACACCCCTTGACTTTTTCCACATTTTGTTGTGTTACAAAGTGGAATTAAAATTGATTTGTCTTTTTTTTGTCAACGATCTACACAAAATACTCTGTAATGTCAAAGTGTAATTAAAATTACAATATCATTTTTTAATGGAAAATAAAACACAAATATATTTTGATTAGATGAGTATTCAACCCCCTGAATCAATACATGTTAGAATCACCTTTGGCAGTGATTACAGCAACGTCTGTGCCCATCATAAAAAAATATATATTCTTCAAGCTCTGTCAAGTATTGTCATAGATTTTCAAGCCAATTTAAGTCAAAACTGTAACTAGGCCACTCAGGAACATGCAATGTCGTCTTGGTATGTAAATCCAGTGTATATTACATTTTGGCCTTGTGTTTTAGGTTATAGTCCTGCGGAAAGGTGGATTTGTCTTCCAGTGTCTGTTGGAAAGCAGGTTTTGCTCTAGGACTTTGCCTGTGCTCAGCTCTATTCCATTTATTTTTTTCCTAAAAAACTCCCTAGACCTTGTGGATGACAAGCATACCCATAACATGATGCAACCACCACCAGGCTTCAAAATATGTGTTTGTTGGATTTCCACCAAACATAATGCTTTGTATTCAGGACTAAAAGTAAATTCCTTTGCCACATTTTTTTGCAGTATTACTTTAGTGCCTTATTGCAAACAGGATGCATGTTTTGGAATATTTTTATTCTGTATAGGCTTCCTTCTTTTCACTCCGTCATTTAGGTTAGTATTGTGGAGTAACTACAATGTTGTTCATCCGACCTCAGTTTTCTCCTACCACAGCCATTTAACTCTGTAACTGGTTTAAAATCACCATTGGCGGGCCTCCCGAGCGGTCTAAGGCACTGCATCCCAGTGGTAGAGGCATCACTACAGACCAGTTTTCGATCCCGGGCTGTATCACAACCGGCTGTGATCGGGAGTCCCATAGGGCGGCGCACAATTGGCCCAGCGTCGTCCAGGTTAGGGGAGGGTTTGGCCGGGGGCTTTACTTGGCTCATCGCGCTCTAGCGACTCCTTGTGGAAGGCCGGGCGCCTGCAGGCTGAACTTGGTTGTTAGGTGAACAGTGTTTCCTACGACACATTAGTGCGGCTGGCTTCTGGGTTAAGCGGGCGGGTGTTTAGCAGGTCATGTTTCAGAGGATGCATGACTCAATCTTCACCTCCCGAGCCCGTTGGGGAGTTGTAGCGATGAGACAAGAACGAAATTGGGGAGAAAATACAAAAAAGAATAATAAAAAAGAATAATAATCACCATTGGCCTTGTGGTGAAATATCTGAGCGGTTTCCTTCCTCTCCATCAACTGAGTTAGGAAGGGCGCCTGTATCTTTAGAGTGACTGGGTGTATCGATACACCATACAAAGTGTAATTAATAACTTCCCCATGCTCAAAAGGATATTCAATGTCTGCTTTTTTCTCCTTCTACCCATCTATCAATAGGTTCCCTTCTTTGCGAGCCACTGGAAAACCTCCCTGGTCTTTGTCGTTGAATCTGTACTTGAAATTGACAAGCTCAACTGAGGGACCTTACAGATACAGTGCATTTGGAAAATATTCAGACCCCTTGACTTATTCCACATTTTGTTACGCTACAGCCATGTTCTAAAATGTATTAAATAGTTTCCCCCCCTCATCAATCTACACACAATACCCCATAATGACAAAGCAAAAACAGGTTTTTAGAAATGTTTGCATTTTTTTTTAAACAACAGAAATATCACATTTACATAAGTATTCAGACCCTTTAATCAGTACTTTGTTGAAGCACCTTTGGTAGCGATTACAGCCTTGAGTCTTCTTGGGTGTGACACTACAAGCTTGGCACAACCGTATTTGGGGAGTTTCTCCCATTCTTCTCTGCAGATCCTCTCAAGCTCTGTCAGGTTGGATGGGTAACGTTGCTGCACAGATTTTTTCAGGTCCAGAGATGTTCGATCGGGTTGAAGTCCAGGCTCTGGTTGGGCCACTCAAGGACATTCAGAGGCTTGTCCCAGCGCACTCTTGCGTTGTCTTGGCTGTGTGCTTAGGGTCGTTGTCCTGTTTGAAGGTGAACCGGTTTTCATGAAGGATCTCTCTATACTTTCCTCCATTCATCTTTCCCTTCAATCCTAATTAATCTCGCAGTCCCTGCCTTCTTCCATTTAAAAATGATGGAGGCCACTATGTTCTTGAGGACCTTAAATGCTGCAGACAATTTTTGGTACCCATCCACAGATCTGGGCCTCGACACAATTTTGTCTCGGAGCTCAACGGAAAATTACTTTGACCTCAGGGCTTAGTTTTTGCTCTGACATGCACTGACAACTGTGGGACCTTATATAGACAGGTGTATGCTTTTCCAAATAATGTCCAATCAATTGAATTTACCACAGATTGTCTCCAATCAAGTTGTAAAAACATCTCATGGAAACAGGATGCACCTAATCTCAATTTCGAGTCTAATATCAAAGGGTCTGAATAAGCTATTTCAGTTTTTTTTTATTTTATACATTTGCAAAGAAACTATTTTTTGCTTTGTAATAATTGGGTATTGTTTGTAGATTGATTATGATTTTTTTTCTTGAATACATTTTAGAATAACGCTGTAACGTAATCAAATGTGCAAAAAGGGAAGAGGTCTGAATAATTTCAGAATGCACTGTATGTTTATGTGTGGGATATAGAGATTGGGTAGTAATTAAAAAATCATGTTAAACACCATTATTGCACACAGAGTTAGATCCATGCAACTTATTATCTGACTTGTTACTCCTGAAGTTATTTAGGCTTGCCATAACAAAGGGGTTGAATACTTATTGACTCAAGACATTTCAGCTTTTCATTTTTATTGTACAAATTTCTAAAAACATAATTACACTTTGACATTATGGGCTATTGTGTGTAGATCAGTGACACACCATCTCAATGTAATCCGTTTTTAATTCAGGCTGTAATACAACAAAATGTGGAAAAAGACAAGGGGTGTGAATACTTTCTGATGGCATTGTATTTCCCTGAGAAGTTAGAGATGTGATAATGTGTGTTATTGGGATGTTTAGAGCAAAGTGTCTTTCGATAACATACACACCCACCACCAAACACCCACACATACGCCCCCACACCCACCACCAAAGACCCACACCCACCCACCACCAAACACACAAGGTTGTCTATGCATGATCATGATTGGAGAGGAGGGTGACTCGTTACTGGACGTGCAGAGTAATCAGATCATTAACACAAGGGTTGAATGACTGGGTTTAACGTTAAAACCATCATCACTACAACAGCCACATGTTGAGCTAACATCTACTATGGGCATCCATCATACACAGTACGACACCAGGAAGACACAGGAGAGATACCACAGGATCCTAGAGGAGTTTTACGGAAGGAGAGGAAAAGAGAGGAGAAGAGGAAGAGAGGAGCAAGGGGGATGGGGGCTAGCGATAAGTCAGTCTCCTACTACCAGTCTACAGTCACACAAGCAGGCAGAAAGCCACATATCCTCACCCAGTTTAGTGGAAGCACACGCAGGCCACCCGTCCCATACGAGAACACGAGGGCCTCCTATGGGTGACATGGACAAAGACATGCATGGTTTAAAACACCACAGTACAGTATGACGGCCACCATGATACCTCTTTGGTTCAGATCCCTCTTTGGGACCATCATCACCACCACTTTAAGAGGCGCTACACCGGTGAACTCACCTCCCTTAATAACATAATAAAATATGCCATTTAGGAGACGCTTTTATCCAAAGCAACGTACAGCAGTGTGTGCATCCAATTTCCGTATTGGTAACCGAACCCACAGCCCAGACTGGCAAGCGTCACGCTCTACCAACTGAGGACCACTTGTTCTACCAGCCATACCTGACACCCACCACCTAAATCTGATCTGACAAACAAGCCTGTGGCCCCGCTCTCCGAGGGTGTCGGGGGAGTTGGGATATGCAAAAAACACGTTTCCAATTTACATGCGTGTTATACACACTTGTACGTGTGTGAAATAGGACAACTATAAACACCCACAGAATTGTATTATTATTATAGAATGTATTCTGTGAACTTCCTGCCCAACCTCAGGATGTAGGCTGCCAACCAATGTTCCTCTCCATTTCATTCAAACAATCGCAACAGGAATTTGAGTATTTCCAATAGGCACATTCTAGTCGCTGAACCCTTCACTTGTGTCTTTGCTAGATGCGGGGCCTAAGCTCCTTTGTTTCGTGACACCCGACATTCCAGATGAACAAACAAGAAACAACTCTTTTACCACTCTGTGGGGTCTGTTCATGATCACCCAATCGGCCCTAAAGAAAGCTGCCAATCGACCAATCACAGCCAAAGATGCTAAAATGCTATCTCATACCAAGGGCAGTAGCTTTCATCATGTTCAGCTAAAATGCTAAGGCAGCATATAACAAAAGATAGTGTAACAAAGAGTTTTTCTTTTCCAGATAGTGTCCGTTTTCAGCAGCCCAGGGATGGTGGCGCAGATTTCTCTCTCTCTCTCTCTCTCTCTCTCTCTCTCTCTCTCTCTCTCTCTCTCTCTCTCTCTCTCTCTCTCTCTCTCTCTCTCTCTCTCCCTCTCTCTCTCTCGTAACGATGTGCAAATAGTACAAAAGGGAAAATAAATAAGCATAAATATGGGTTGTATTTACAATGGTGTAAGTTCTTCACTGGTTGCCCTTTTCTTGTGGCAACAGGTCACAAATACTGCTTCTGTGATGGCACACTGTGGTATTTCAGCCAGTAGATATGGGACTTGATCAAACTTGGACTTGTTTTCAAATTCATACATACATTTGGCAGGAGGTTAGGAAGTGCAGCTCAGTTTCCACCTCATTTTGTAGGCAGTGTGCCTGTCTTCTCTTGAGGGCCAAGTCTGTCTACGGTGACCTTACTCAATAGCAAAGCAAAGCTTACCGTAATTTTGGGTCAGTCACAGTGGTCAGGTATTTTGCCACTGTGTACTCTCTCTCTCTATTAAACAGAATTTAAGGGCTTTATTGGCATTGGGAACATATGTCACACTGCCAAAGTAAGCGAAATAGATAATAAACAGAAGTGAAAAAAAAAACAGTAAACATTACACTCACAAATGTTCCTCTCTCTCTCCTTTTCTCCCTGTCCTTCTGCCCCCCTCCCCCCAGGGCGCTGCCATTGGCCCCTGATGTTCCACAAACAAAGCAGAGAGCACACTCAGCTCTCATGCTATTGTACTACTGCACCTGTGTTACACATGGCCACGCTCATATTCCATCCTCCCCTGCCCCCGCGCCCTCATCGCCCCCCAATACCCCACCTCTCATCATCCACTACAGCTTTCATGCCAAACTAGTATATTAATGTATGTCAAAAGAATTTAGAACTGCCAAAGGAGCTGACGACAGCGATAAATCAAAGGCCACGGCTATCTGATTCCTAGAAATATCACCCTCCTCCTCTGTGCTCTCTTTCTCCTCTTCTTTTCTTTCTACAGTGAATCAAAAACAGATATTGCATACAGCAAAGTCCTCAGCTTTTAAAACCACTTCAGTAGACAGGGATATAGCACACTGTTTAACAGTTTCCTAACTTAATTTGAGTTGCTTAGCGAATAAATCTTGTGGTAATATCATTAGTTACATGAACATTTTTCTCTCTAGTGAGGAAATTCCCTATAAAAAGTTTTGCATCATCCAATGTGAAGTATCAATGGTCTCTGAGTGTCCCATTATAGCATTGTAGCTTCATTGTAAGCACTTCAACCCCACTAGGCAGCGATGGGACCGAATGAAAGGCATTCTTGTCATGCTTCCTCCACTTTCAGCAACACAACAAGAGACAAACGAGCAAAGCAGCCCTCACACTGATCTCAGAACAGATTAAGCCTCTCCAAGTCAAGTGACATTACCTCACTCCAGAAGTATTTGCTAACGCTGTGTCCTGAAATGCTGCTGCTGTGCATGTTTGTGTACAGACTTTGAGCGTGGGAAGTTTGTGTTATGTGCATGCATGTGTGTGTGTGTGTGTGTGTGTAGCTGGTTGACACTGGATTGCATCCCACTCCGGCACACCCTCACTACGGCTTTGGAGTGTGTGGGGAACAGATGTTTCGTTCTCCTGAAATGTTACCATCCACCACTCCCTCTCTTCCACCCTCCCTCACTCCCTCTCTTCCACCCTCCCTCCTTTCCCTTCCTCACTCCCTCTCTTCCACCCTCCCTCCTTTCCCTTCCTCACTCCCTCTCTTCCACCCTCCCTCACTCCCTCTCTTCCACCCTCCCTCCTTTCCCTTCCTCACTCCCTCTCTTCCACCCTCCCTCCTTTCCCTTCCTCACTCCCTCTCTTCCACCCTCCCTCCTTTCCCTTCCTCACTCCCTCTCTTCCACCCTCCCTCCTTTCCCTTCCTCACTCCCTCTCTTCCACCCTCCCTACTTTCCCTTCCTCACTCCCTCTCTTCCACCCTCCCTCCTTTCCCTTCCTCACTCCCTCTCTTCCACCCTCCCTCCTTTCCCTTCCTCACTCCCTCTCTTCCACCCTCCCTCCTTTCCCTTCCTCACTCCCTCTCTTCCACCCTCCCTCCTTTCCCTTCCTCACTCCCTCTCTTCCACCCTCCCTCTTTTCCCTTCCTCACTCCCTCTCTTCCACCCTCCCTCCTTTCCCTTCCTCACTCCCTCTCTTCCACCCTCCCTCCTTTCCCCTCCTCACTCCCTCTCTTCCACCCTCCCTCCTTTCCCCTCCTCACTCCCTCTCTTCCACCCTCCCTCCTTTCCCTTCCTCACTCCCTCTCTTCCACCCTCCCTCCTTTCCCTTCCTCACTCCCTCTCTTCCACCCTCCCTCCTTTCCCTTCCTCACTCCCTCTCTTCCACCCTCCCTCCTTTCCCTTCCTCACTCCCTCTCTTCCACCCTCCCTCTTTTCCCTTCCTCACTCCCTCTCTTCCACCCTCCCTCCTTTCCCTTCCTCACTCCCTCTCTTCCACCCTCCCTCCTTTCCCCTCCTCACTCCCTCTCTTCCACCCTCCCTCCTTTCCCCTCCTCACTCCCTCTCTTCCACCCTCCCTCCTTTTCCTTCCTCACTCCCTCTCTTCCACCCTCCCTCCTTTCCCTTCCTCACTCCCTCTCTTCCACCCTCCCTCCTTTCCCTTCCTCACTCCCTCTCTTCCACCCTCCCTCCTTTCCCTTCCTCACTCCCTCTCTTCCACCCTCCCTCCTTTCCCTTCCTCACTCCCTCTCTTCCACCCTCCCTCCTTTTCCTTCCTCACTCCCTCTCTTCCACCCTCCCTCCTTTTCCTTCCTCACTCCCTCTCTTCCACCCTCCCTCCTTTCCCTTCCTCACTCCCTCTCTTCCACCCTCCCTCCTTTCCCTTCCTCACTCCCTCTCTTCCACCCTCCCTCCTTTCCCCTCCTCACTCCCTCTCTTCCACCCTCCCTCCTTTCCCCTCCTCACTCCCTCTCTTCCACCCTCCCTCTTTTCCCTTCCTCACTCCCTCTCTTCCACCCTCCCTCCTTTCCCTTCCTCACTCCCTCTCTTCCACCCTCCCTCCTTTCCCCTCCTCACTCCCTCTCTTCCACCCTCCCTCCTTTCCCTTCCTCACTCCCTCTCTTCCACCCTCCCTCCTTTCCCCTCCTCACTCCCTCTCTTCCACCCTCCCTCTTTTCCCTTCCTCACTCCCTCTCTTCCACCCTCCCTCCTTTCCCTTCCTCACTCCCTCTCTTCCACCCTCCCTCCTTTCCCCTCCTCACTCCCTCTCTTCCACCCTCCCTCCTTTCCCTTCCTCACTCCCTCTCTTCCACCCTCCCTCCTTTCCCTTCTTCACTCCCTCTCTTCCACCCTCCCTCCTTTCCCTTCTTCACTCCCTCTCTTCCACCCTCCCTCCTTTCCCTTCCTCACTCTCTCAATTCCACATCCTTGTCCAAAAGAAACTCAAGGGTCCTATTGTGGGATCTACACTAAAATAAGATGCGTTAAATTATGCCCTGAGGTGGTACAGCCTGTGAAATGGTGATTCCTTCGAACACATTAAAGGCTAATTAGGGGAGATGCTATGAATGGGCCAAGGCTTTAGGCATGAAACTCAGCTCTACACAGTCCCCAGGGGAGTTACCCTTCTATCTAAGGAAAAGAGAGAGACACCATACCAGCCAGTGGCAGATCCAAGACTGCTCTTTGCATAATTATTATGTTAAGTAACTAGAGTATCTAGAGAGATTAAGACTTCATCTCATTAACATGTGGAATATTTCTGAATGCCATTTTCTTTGGCGGAGGGTGGTTTTCATTTTCGTGTTGATAGCAACTTAAGGTTGAAATTTTATGCTGATGAATTGCTAAAATATGCTGCTGTCGACATCATCTGTATACTTCTGGCCCTTCTTTGTACACTGTGTTAACTAACCTCTAGACGAGCTTCAATACCATACAACTCTCCTTCGTGGCCTCCAACTGCTCTTAAATGGAAGTAAAACTAAACGCATGCTCTTCATCCGATCGCTGCCCGTACCCGCCCGCCCGTCCAGCACCACTACTCTGGACGGTTATGAATATGTGGACAATTACAAATACCTAGGTGTCTGGTTAGACTGTAAACCCACTGGCTCCAGGTCATCTATAAGTCTCTGCTAGGTAAAGCCCCGCCTTATCTCAGCTCACTGGTCACCATAACAGCACCCAGCCGTAGCACGCGCTCCAGCAGATATATTTCACTGGTCACCCCCAAAGCCAATTCCTACTTTGGCCGCCTTTCCGTCCAGTTCTCTGCTGCCAATGACTGGAACGAATATCAAAAATCACTGAAGCTGGAGACTTATATCTCCCTCACAAACTTTAAGCATCAGCTGTCAGAGCAGCTCATTATCATTGCACCTGTACATAGCCCATCTGTAAATAGTCCATCCAACTACCTCATCCCCATATTTTTTATTTTTCTTTGCTCCTTTGCACCCCAGTATCTCTACTTGCACATTCATCTTCTGCACATCTATCACTTCAGTGCTTAATTGCTAAATTGTAATTACTTTGCCACTACAGCCTATTTATTACCTTACCTCCCTAATCTTACCTCATTTGCACACACTGTATATAGATTTTTTCTATTGTGTTATTGACTGTTCGTTTGTTTATTCCATGTGTAACTCTGCGTTTTTGTTTGTATCGCACTGCTTTGCTTTATCTTGGCCAGGTCGCAGTTGTAAATGAGAACTTGTTCTCAACTGCCCTACCAGGTTAAATAAAGGTGAAATATATATTTTTTCCGCTAATGACTTGAAGGAAACTGGTCTGAAAAAGATGTCTTAGGAAAAGAAAAAAAGATGGAATAACACTCAAAATAGGTCAGAGATCACATTGACCTCGTCCTCCTAGAGATAAAACTCTCAACAGCCAGGGATAAAGACAAGCTTCTTTATGGAGACAGAGATACAGAAGATGTGGAGTCAAAGTGACATACAGTATTCTCTGAGAAAATCTCTAGTCTTCTCAGAAGACTCATTGCCCTAGAATACACTAAACAAATATAAACACAACATGTAAACTGTTGGTCCCATGTTTCATGAGCTGAAAAGAAGTTCCCAGAAATGTTCCATACGCACAAAAAGCTTATTTCTCTCAAATGTTATGCACAAATATGTTTACATCCCTGTTAGTGAGTTTCTCCTTTGCCAAGATAATCCATCCACCTGACAGGTGTAGCATATCAAAAAGCTGATTAAACATCATGATCATTACACAGGTGCACCTTCTTATGGGGACAATAAGGCCACTCTAAAATGTGAAATTTTGTCACACAACACAATGCCACAGATGTCTGAAGTTTTGAGGGAGTGTGTAGTTGGCATGCTGACTGCAGGAATGTCCACCAGAACTATTGCCAGAGAATTGAATGTTAATTTCTCTTCCATATCTGCCTCAAACGTCGTCTTAGAGAATTTCTCAGTAGGTCCAACCGGCCTCACAACCGCAGACCACGTATAACCACACCAGCCCAGGACCTCCACATCCAGTTACTTACATGCAGGATCGTCTGAGACCAGCCACTGAACAGCTGATGAAACTGAGGAGTATTTATGTCTGTAATAAATAATAAAGCCCTTTTGGGGGGGAAAACTCATTCTGATTGGCTTGGCCTGGCTGCTCAGTGGGTGCGCCACTGCCCTGTCATGTGAAATCCATAGATTAGGACCTAAGGAATTTATTTCACTTGACTGATTTCCTCCTTATATGTACTGTAACTCAGTAAAATCGTTGAAATTGTTGCATGTTGGGATTATATTTTGTTCAGTATAGATGGGGGCAAGAGTGGAATGCATTGTTGGGTCTTCAGTGCTGTTCTAGCTGTCAAACTCTTGTGAACTTTATCTTGGGAATTGGGGTTAAAAGAATCTCCCATAGCCCCTCCATAACCCTACCACCCTGAGAGAGAGAGAGAGAGAGAGAGAGAGAGAGAGAGAGAGAGAGAGAGAGAGAGAGAGAGAGAGAGAGAGAGAGAGAGAGAGATCATGGATTATAACAGAAAGGGAGGATGGGGTGCACTATTTCACTCTCATCATTGTTAGTGAGCACAGCAGGACCCCCAGGCAGCAGACAAACACTAGGACAGTACAGAGGGAGGAGGATGAGGTGTGTTTGTGTGTGTTTATGTGCTCGTGTAAGTGTGTGTTCGTGTGTGTGTAAATATGATTATAAAAAGTTGATTGCGGAATCCCCTAAAATAAAGCTGTACATCATTTGAGACAGGGATTTAGTGTGACTACAGAGTTTTAACCCCCCCTGCACACACACTGCTGTTGTTTAGGATGCACATATTCATCAGAGAGTACTGACAGATTTGGCTCTAGGCTATTGTCTGAAAATGTAACATTGCTGTCTCAGTATAACATCAAAAATCTATGTAAGGAATTATAGTCTTTTATTGTCAAGTATTTCCTCTGTTTCTCTCTCAATTCAATTCAAAGGGGCGTTATTGGCATGGAAACGTGTTAACATTGCCAAAGCAAGTGAAATACAAAACAAAAGTGAGAAGACACAAAACATTTAATGGAAATAATCTTTCTCTATCTTTTTATGTTTTAGTGACTCTACCATACTCACATCCTATTCTATTTTTGCTTGGTTCCAGGAAGTGACATCATATGACTTAATGGCATTTTAATAATGCTACAGACGAACCCTCGGAGTAGTTCCATTCAAAACAATCATCTGCGTTGTTATGGGAGACAATCATAACACAGCAGACGTTTTTCAATGTGGTGTCTATGTCTCAGCTCCAGTAACACACAACGTCCATGGGTGGAGGACACACAGATATTTTCTTTCCTCTCCCATGATGGAGCAACACACTGGTTGAGTTCCAAATGGCACTCTATTCCTTCTATAGTGCACTACTTTTGAAATGGGGCAATAAGGCACTACAAAAGGAATAGGGTGCCATTTGGGACATAGCCATTATCTTCAAGCCATCTCCCATCGCCTCAGAGATGAGCTCATTCCCTTCTCTACTGCTGGTCTCTATCCAGAGTGTCACACACACAGACACACAGAGAGACGGTGACACTTGACTGAACAAACCGTCTAAGTCAACACTGTCTCCTGGCTTCTGGAGACTGTTTGTCTTGTCTACCTGCAGACAGCCCAGGCACAGTTGTGGTGGCCTGGTTGCCATGACAACCCCACATTAACTTATTTTTCTTCCAAATCCCTTCTTAAGAGGAAGACAATAGCCAACTTATACCTGCCACTGGAGGACTGGACTGGAGGCCTATAGGGCTTAATGAAGACAGCCCCAACCCCAACCCATGCGTGCGTACGTGTGCGTGTGTGAAAGCTGATGACCTGGAGTTATCCTCTCAATAAAACTTCAAAGGAGCATCACATTCCTGGTCATCTGGGTGATGATATGGCTGTGCTGTCAGAGGGTATGGCAGGGGAGCCGCGGGGCTAAGAGGAACAGGCTAGGCTCTGTCGGCTGCCAAGCCCATCAAATGGGACTCCTGCCTGGCCCCCTTAAGTCTGGGGTGGTGGCAGGGGTTGTTGGAAGGCTGGAGGGCTAGATATGGCTACTGTAGTTGAACTTGTTTGACAATACAGGGGTGTGGAACGGTAGATATGTCAGCCCGATGATGACATGTAAAAATGTCTCATATTGGAGGATGTTTTGGTTGTAGGGAAAGATCCTGTCCGTAGCAGTTGATTGAGTGGGAGATTTCTCCATTGATGTGAAATAAGCTAAGCTCTTGATAAGGTGGAGAGACTTCTGGCTCTTTGGAATTCACACTGGGATGGATTTAGTAGAAACTGAATTCACACTGGGATGGATTTAGTAGAAACTGAATTCACACTGGGATGGATTTAGTAGAAACTGAATCCCAAATGGCATCCTATCCCCTTTATAGTGCACTACTACAGTGCCATAGAGCTCTGGTCAAAATGAGTGCACTATATAGGGAATAGAGTCCTAGATCATTTGGGAAAGCTAGAGTAGAAAATTCTAAGATGAAAGAAAACATAGAAGGAAGGCTGAAACCAGGGGATTTTAGAACCGCTTTCCCCTCACTTTCATCTGACTGCCATCAAAACCAGACTACCAACCACAGGGTTTTCACACAAACCACAAGAGCAGAGTACAGGAGGGAAAGAGCGTGAGCAAAAACAGCAACAAGGGGATCAGTATAGACACAGGGGGAAACGAGCTAGCCAGGAAAAAGATCAAAATGGAAGGCGAGATTCAAATTTCATTTGAGATCTGAGGGATAAAGAGAGAGGGAGATAAAGAGAGAGAGGAGAAGCAGAGAGAGAGAGAAAGATGAGAGAGAGGAAGCGAGAGAGACATCCAGTCCATTGATGAAAGCTGTTCATTGGGCCCCAGCCCTGTCTGTCCCTCTGATTCAGCAGATGCCAACAGCAGACTGGGACCGGTATTGAGGGGCATTATGGGTAACGGTTGCCCAAGACGAGGACAGGGCTGTGGAAGGAATCCAGTCTAGGCCTGAGAACACAGCCGACACTCCAGTCTGTGTGTGTATGTGTGCATGTGCATCCTCTGTGCTTGATTCCGACCACCACCAGAGCTGGGCACAGGCCACTGGATCTACTCCCAGAACCTGCCTCCAGCTCAGACTGACAGCCCCATAGAGACCAGGAGAGACATGGGACACATTTCACTTCCAAACCTATCAATGCCCTGAGTGTGCTCACAGACAAGGTTACATTAGATCACAACCAGGTGTCTGGATAATGTACTGAGCCAATCACTCTGGCGTGCTGTTTCCTCTAGGTACAGATCTAGGATATAGCTGCTACCCCCCAGGCCTAATCTTCACCATTAGTGGGGGAAATGCTGTTCCCACACCCCTAGATCAGCATCTAGGGGCATAGCATCAATGTGAAGGTGAGGTGCAGAGGTATTCAATATGTTGACAGACAGACAGTGTGACATACAGTGAGATGGGAGACGTTAAGAGTAGTAGTACATACTGTTGGTACCTGAGAGTCTGATATCTCAGATGGTTTCTCGGTCAGGCTGCTGCTCTCAGCCGGGATCAGATCGTTGTACTTGGTGGTGCTCAAATCCTCATCAGAGTAGTTTAGACTGCCTGGGCTGGGCCGAGGAGGAGACCTGAGGAGACAGGACCATATTTATATATATATATATACATACCGTAAAATGAAACCATCAAGTGATGGATTTTAAACAAATACATGCTGTCATCGAATAACCCCATGCCATGATTAGATAGTGAAAAAACACACCAATCTCTTTCACAACAATACAAGCTAATTTACCAACATTTCTGAAAATGGATATATAGCGTTTTGGAAACAGAAAGTTCCATCCTCTTAGGCAAATTGTATTAAATCACACAAAAAAATCACACTCACACATCAGAGTGACATGGCACAGAGAAACTGTATGAAAGGAATCAGGGAAGCAGTTGAAGGATACACACGGATGATCAGTGAAATGTACTGAACTCTCCAGGCACTTAACACTGATAGTCTACTTTCAAGAGATACAAAGAGTGTTCCCTCTAATATCTGATGGAAACACTACATTGACTTTTGGTTTGGGTAGTGGTGGGAAGTGGGCAGGGTTGTTTATTATCAGGATCATGGGACAGCCATTAGATCCCAACCTGCCTGCAGTCAGCATTAATCATCTCTTCTGATTAAACACTGTGGGCTGCCTGTGCATGCAATGGCTCAGTTAGCCTTGTGACCAACTCATGAATTGAACCCTTATGGAGTGGAGGAGCTCACTGCATAGGCAGACATCCCCATGCAGTCTCACATAGGAAGGCTCAGGATGTGTAGGTTAGGTTATGTTCGCTCTCTTGTAAAAGTTATCATCCATATGAACCGTGAAATCCATGTTAGAGTCAGCAGCCATGTTTCATGGAGCATGGGTGACACTTTAAAAACCTCTCCATTCATAGATAAGTGTGGAGTGGAGGTTTACAAGAGCACGATTTATGAGTATGGAGTGAGATCTTTATGAGCAGTGGAGTGAGTGAATAAGTGTAGTGGATAGGGTCAAGGGGAGGGTATTAAGAATGCTTGTTATGAGAGCGAGAGGGGGAGAGAGAGAGACCTCACAACACCTACAAGTGGTTCCCTCAGAACAGCTCTCTCAAAGCACTCAAGGGTTCTTCTTAAAATTCGTTGAAAAAAAGATGGCTTTGCGTTCTGCATAAGTTCCTCCACATTTTCCTCCCTCTGTCCCTAAGCCTGTTAAACAATCAGACATCTGTTTTTGATGATTGGCCCTGGTTGGTTAGGCCGGGACAGCCTCTCTCAATCTCTCTCCCCTCTTTCTCTCCCTCACTGTCTTTCTCTCTCTCTCCCTCAGGCCACACCAAACTGTTCAGTTTTACAGTCCAAAATCAACCTTATTTTGCATAAGTATTTTGTCCACAAATATTTTGTTTAGAGGTTGAGTGCATTCCCAAAACCAAACTTTGAAATAAAAGATTGAAACATGTTCAACTCTGAGCGTTTGTTCTGACACCCCCCTCCCCCCCATTTGAAGTCAAACTAAAATCTTAAACCTAGACGTTCAAATCTATTATCCCCCAACATTTTAATCACAAGCATGGTACTAACAAATTTGAACTAAATCCCAACCCTTTAGAGAATCACGGAGAGAGCTGCAATTCAATTACATCTAATACTGTTAATAATTTGTAACAAGATTACATGTAATATTCTTGGATGCAGGAGTGAAATGATCACAATGGAAATCTATTCATGTATTATTGAAATGTTCTATAAGTTAAAGGTCATGAACATTCCAAAACATTTTTTTATTGTAATTGGATGATATTTGAAGGAAACCTGATCAAAGTATAAAAAATGACTGTTGCTTCTACATTGATGAAGTTTGATCATAAAGTTACTGGTCTCCTCCCGCATGTCAAACACTTGGATTCAGGAGGTTGGATTATTAAGGGGATAGGATGACATCACCCTAACTCTCATTTTAATACACCAATGGTAACATAATATTCTCTTACCTAATGTAAATAAGTACCGCCTTATAACCAACATCATAGAAGGTGTGTTTGCAGAGGGTTGTGGTTTATATAGCTAGATACTCTACTGGTGACAATATCTGACTAAGTTGTCAGCAAATATAATTAAAAGTTTACCCCGTTCATCTATGGCAAAGATACTTATATATTTACTCTTTCATCTCTTTCATCTATGTCTGGTGTTACTAGCTAGCTAGGTCTTCAGCCAGCATGGAACAAAAGGGGAGAAGGGTCAGTCAAAACTCAGACGCAGTTGTCAAGTCAACACATGCTGTCAGTGCTGCTGTGAACTGCATCACAAGAGACATGCTAAATGTGAAATGTATATCAAATAATAATTTAAGAAAAGGATATAATTGATGCAATTTCAATGTTGTTTGAGTTGCTTTGTGTATCACCAAATTTGCTTGAGATGACTTTACTGCAACACTTCTCACTGCATCCAAGTTGTTTAACAAGAGCTGTCATGAACATAAGCTCCCGCCAACTCAGCCTGTCTTTTCAAACTTCCTGGTAGTTAGCCATGAGAGTAAAAGTACTTTTCAGAAAGGGGAGTTCAGGACCTTTCATTTTGGCCCATAAATGGCTGTTAGTAGATCCTTGATCCTATAACCTCCACCACTGTGACCTTGCTGACAGCCCTGTTAGATAGAGGACACACAGTCACTATGAAGGACTGCACTGCTTGATAAGTGATACAAGTTGCAACATAAGTTGCAACATTCTCCTTGCTCCTCCAGATATGGTCCGGATCATGTTGAGCTAGCTCAGGTCTCCCCTGTCACGTCCCAGCTGTCTGGAACCTGGACAACGCTAACATCCATCTTCCTGGAGCCGTTGGAGGAATTGCTGAGCAAGTCTGCTGTCCATTTGCTGTTGGATCAGAGCCTATCCCAGCCCAGCCCAAGTCTGATGTCTGTCTGCTGTTGGCCTTAACGTCCCCAGACTGACATAGACAAGACAAGTCTCCCTTCGTCATTTAGATAAAAAGCAGTTCACTGTGTTATAACATGTCAACACAAACTCTCAATGACAAACCTGTAACTTCGTCCCATCACATTCTCCCCTCTGCAGTAAGATCTATACAAATCTCCACTACTAATTCAAATTGCTTATTGGTCCTGGGCTAATCTCACGCACCAGAAGTTACAACAAGATGCACATTGGGCTGTTCCACAATAGTCTCTTCTGTGAGTAAGGACTGGTTCCACAAGATTAGTCGTGGCTGGGATAGCCCTGCTATGAGCTGACAGGGTTAAGGAGTGAATGTGAAGAAATGTTATTGTCGGCCCTGTGGGAGATTATTATAAACTTCTTGTTTAACAATTCAGAGGAAGCTCTGCTCAAGACCCACTCCTCCCCTCCCTCCCTCCCTCCCTTAACCCTCCGCCTCCCTCTCTTCTCCCATCACTCAGACGCTCATCCACTGTTGAGTGAGGTGTGAAATATTTAACAGTTCTCAAGTGTAGAGGGGTAGTAGCACACTCTTTACCCTCTCGTAAACCACCAAATGTTGTATTTTTTAAAATGTATTTATCCTTTATTAAACTAGTCAAGTCAGTTAATGTAACGGGTGACGCTCTCCTCATCCTCGGACGAGGTGAGGAGAGAAGGATCTTCAGACCAAAACGCAGGCTCAGGGAAATAAGCCATCTTTATTATAAATTACGATGGCACACGAAACGAAACAAACACTTTCAAAACTACAAAATAACAAAACGACGTTGACGAGACCTGAACATAAACTTACATAACTAAACATAAACTTACGTACAGGAAACAGACGACATCGAAACGAAAACGAAACAAACAACCGCTACAGTCCCATGTGGTACGAACATAACATACGGACACAGGAGACAATCACCCACAAACAAACAGTGAGAATGCCCTACCTAAATATGACTCTTAATTAGAGGCAAACGCAAACCACCTGCCTCTAATCAAGAGCCATACCAGGCAAACCGAAACCAACATAGAAACAGATAACATAGAATGCCCACCCAACCTCACGTCCTGACCAACTAACACACAAAAACTAACATAAATAGGTCAGGAACGTGACAGTTAAGAACAAATTCTTATTTACAATGACGGCCGACGAAAAGGCAAAAGACCTCCTACGGGGACGGGGGCTGAGATTAAAAATGTCAAAAATAAATAAAAAATATAGGACAAAACACACATCACGACAAGAGAGACAACACAACACTACATAAAGAGGGACCTAAGACAACATCATAGCAAGGTAGCAACACATGACAACATAGCATGGTAGCAACACAACATGACAACAACATGGTAGCAACACTACATGGTAGCAGCACAAAACATGGTACAAACATTATTGGGCACAGACAACAGCACAAAGGGCAAGAAGGTAGAGACAACAATACATCACACAAAGCAGCCACAACTGTCAGTAAGAGTGTCCTTGATTGAGTCTTTGAATGAAGAGATTGAGATAAAACTGTCCAGTTTTTGTGTTTGTTGCAGCTTGTTCCAGTCGCTAGCTGCAGTGAACTGAAAATAGGAGCGATCCAGGGATGTGTGTGCTTTGGGGACCTTTAACATAATGTGACTGGCAGAACGGGTGTTGTATGTGGAGGATGAGGGCTGCAGTAGATATCTCAGATAGGGGGGAGTGAGGCCTAAGAGGGTTTTATAAATAAGCATTAACCAGTGGGTCTTGCGACGGTTAACAAAGATGACCAGTTAGAGTGCAGGAGTATAGAGTGCAGTGATGTGTCCTATAAGGAGCATTGGTGGCAAATCTGACGGCTGAATGGTAAAGAACATCTAGCCACTCGAGAGCACCCTTACCTGACGATCTATAAATTACGTCTCCGTAATCTAGCATGGCTAGGATGGTCATCTGAATCAGGGTTAGTTTGGCAGCTGGGGTGAAAGAGGAGCGATTACGATAGAGGAAACCAAGTCTAGATTTAACTTGCCTGCAGCTTTGATATGTGCTGAGAGAAATAAAGGTGAAATACAAATACAAATAAAAAGGACAGTCTTGCCATACTCCCAAGTACTTGTATGAGGTGACTACCTCATGCTCTAAACCCTCAGAGGTAGTAATCTAGTAGGGGTAGTAGGTGGGTGGGTCTATAGTGAATGCCTAAGGGGTGTAATCCACCCATACACCCCACATCACCCCCTCCTCTGCCCCCTTCCTCAAGCCCGTGGGACTCATTAACAATAGGTGCTCTAGCGTTCCACAGCACAGTGCACTCTGGGAGTGCTTCACGCTTCTTTAACTCACACCCTCATTCCTTCACGTATCACTGTAGATGTAAACACACTGGCTCAAACAACACAATAGAGCAACACTGTTTCAATCCTCTCTTCCTCAGAGTGAGGAGATCCAGTACGGATAGCAGGCTCCAGTTATTCCCCTCCTTACACCTCAGCTATGGGGAGTTCAAAGATAGCAGAGGTACATCTGAGCATTCCTCTTCTCACCCCTCCTCTCACTTGGCTAGCTGGCTGCTCCTCAAAGGCCAGGGCACCTTTGATCCTTCCCCAAGGGCAAACACACACACACACCTCCCGTGGATAAAGGACAGGGCAAATTCCCCCGGGCACAGCATCAGAACATCAGAGCAGAAGGCACCTGGCTCTCCAGCTGGTTGTTGTGAGCTCGCAATCCGTCAGTCCCAAATGGAGCCCTATTCCCTATTTAGTGCTCTACTTGGGATGCTCGCACAGTCAGTCAGACTCATCTTAATACTATCTCCTCTAACCTAATACCATCGCGCTGGCAATACTACACACACAATTACACACTCCACACAGAGCCTGCAATATATTGCAATATGGTGGTCATTCCTAATGTACTGATAAAACACAGAAATAAAAGACCAATTCCAATAGTGGCAATGCTGTGATCGCTCATAATATGGCAAGACAATATGAATACACACTGGGTATGGTTGCAAAGGGAGGGCATATTACTGCTGGTAACTTTCTAACGTTACCAGTAAACTACCAGGATTTTGGTAATTTGTACCTTGTTGGGTACTTCAGATTATCACAGGTGTCTTTAATTATCTCTGGCCCTCTGTGGGGCCTTATCACATGTAAAATACATAAAATAATCAAATAAGATGATTAGAATAATGACAAAGCTGTAAAACATTATCCTGAATATAAACCATTAGCTTAGTGAATACCATTGGTGTTTAATATGAGGGTTTCAGAATGAAATTATCCTTTATATATTTTATTAAACCCTTTTTTTTACTATGTCAATATGTCTTTGTTGTAAATGTTTTGGCGCCAAACTGATGACAATTATGAAAAAAGTCAATAGTTGGAAGAGTTGCAGAGTTAAGTAAAAAGAATACCATTGTTGATTACATGCTTTTTTAATTAATTAGTCTATTTTCTCTTGAACCATATGGTCTATCCACTAGAAACTCATGGACAATATGGACACAGATATATATATATATATATATATTCTTTTTTTTTAATACTATATATGAACACTTTTCAAGTATAAATTACCAAAATTACCATAAATTACCAAAATTATAGACATTTCTGGTAACTTCGGTAAATTAGAGGTAGCTTTGCAACTGTGGTGATCTAATGGAAAATAAAGGGTCATGGGTTTATAACTGTGACTCAATCCATATTCAGTCCCTCCTGGTGAGTTTGGTCAGCTGCCATTCAGATCACTGGTCCAAAGTGCCAGACAATGAGATTAACAGAGACAAGGTAATGAACTCATCAACAATTAAGCTGTGGACAGTGGAATATTCCAGACCTGGGTTCAAAAACAATTTCAAATACTTTGGCTGGGCTTGATTGATCTTGCCTGGTGCAATGGAACCAATAGAATAGTCATAAAAGTACAGATCCTGCCCATCTGGCAATCCAGGCAAGCTAAAGCGAATGCTTAATGGTTTTGAAAGATTTTAAATAGTACTTGAACCCAGGTCTGTAATATACTGCCTCATTAGAAAAAGCAGCAGTTCTCTGTGTGTACTGTTTTACAGTGGAAACAGAGTTTTATAGGAGTATCCATTCCAATCCATTCCAGCATAAAGTCCTTTCAAGGCATGACAAACACAGAACCATAATAATTACTATTGTGTACCGTATGGTACAGTATACAGTACCATAAACATATTCAAACCAGTCAATTTAATGGGGTAGTGCAAGATTTTGACAATAAGTCAGATGAACTCATGGATACCATTTTTATGTCTGCGTGCAGTTTGAAGGTAGTTGAAGGTAGTTTCGCGAACCATAGCTAACTAGCGTTAGCGCAATGCCTGGAAGTCTACCAGAACAGCTAGCATACTAGTTACTGACCTGGTGTAGACGCCGTTCTTACGGCAGAAGGAGTTCTTGACGGACAGCCGGCGGTTGTTGAGTTCCAGGGCGGGGAAGCGTCCCTCGTCCAGGCTGACCATATCTCCATGGGTCAGGGCATTACAGTTAGAGTTGTTCCCTGATGAACACACATAGGGAGACACTGTGTGACCACAGGCCAGAGGGATGGACGGACAGGCAGGTGGGGGTTAGTGATGCTGTGAAGAGGTTGCATGGATGTTGTATTATGTATGTCATGTACAGAAGCCCACTCTAGTACTGTTTAAAAAAATAACAATTTAGGGGTGGATCAGCTTTAGTACTGTTACTATTGTATGGTTCTGTCCCAAATGGCACCCTATGGGTCCTGGTCAAAAGTAGTGCACTACATAGGGAATAGGGTGCCATTTGGGGCATATCCGTTGAGTTCTATAGAAACACAAGATGATGGATCATGAATGGATGTTATGCATATGCTATGTATTGTACTCTACCACTACTACTGTTACTACTGAGTTCAATAGAAACTAGAAGAGTGACTGGAAATACCACAATGATGTCATCACCAGTATATTAGGTGAGTTTAGCCAGGAATCTAAACATTGATAACAGATTCCACAAGATTCAACAACAAAAAAACTGCCTTTAAACCTAAACAAAAACAAAGTCCAGGTCAATAGCCTTATGAGATGATGTTGATGGACAGACACAGATCTAAAATGTGTCTTGTTGCTTCTCTGGCCTACCCTCTGGCCTACCCTCTGGCCTACCCTCTGGCCTACCCTCTAGGCTACCCTCTAGGCTACCCTCTAGGCTACCCTCTAGGCTACCCTCTGGCCTACCCTCTGGCCTACCCTGTAGGCTACCCTCTAGGCTACCCTCTGACCTACCCTCTGGCCTACCCTCTGTTCTACCCTCTGTTCTACCCTCTGACCTACCCTCTGATCTACCCTCTGACCTACCCTCTGGTCTACCCTCTGGCCTACCCTCTGGCCTACCCTCTGGCCTACCCTCTAGGCTACCCTCTGGCCTACCCTCTGACCTACCCTCTAGGCTACCCTCTGGCCTACCCTCTGACCTACCCTCTGACCTACCCTCTAGGCTACCCTCTGGCCTACCCTCTGACCTACCCTCTAGGCTACCCTCTGGCCTACCCTCTAGGCTACCCTCTGACCTACCCTCTGGCCTACCCTCTGGCCTACCCTCTAGGCTACCCTCTGACCTACCCTCTAGGCTACCCTCTAGGCTACCCTCTAGGCTACCCTCTGGCCTACCCTCTGGCCTACCCTGTAGGCTACCCTCTAGGCTACCCGCTGTTCTACCCTCTGACCTACCCTCTGACCTACCCTCTGACCTACCCTCTGGTCTACCCTCTGGTCTACCCTCTGGCCTACCCTCTGGCCTACCCTCTGGCCTACCCTCTAGGCTACCCTCTGACCTACCCTCTGACCTACCCTCAAGGCTACCCTCTGGTCTACCCTCTGACCTACCCTCTAGGCTACCCTCTAGGCTACCCTCTGACCTACCCTCTAGGCTACCCTCTGACCTACCCTCTGGCCTACCCTCTGGCCTACCCTCTGACCTACCCTCTAGCCTACCCTCTGACCTACCCTCTGCCCTACCCTCTGGCCTACCCTCTGGCCTACCCTCTGGCCTACCCTCTGGCCTACCCTCTGACCTACCCTCTGGCCTACCCTCTGACCTACCCTCTGGCCTACCCTCTGACCTTCCCTCTGGCCTACCCTCTGACCTACCCTCTGGCCTACCCTCTGACCTACCCTCTGACCTACTCTCCCCCTGCTTTGCAAGTGCTTTGATCAGCAGACTCCAAGGGCCTGGGTCTACAGTATGAGAATATTATCCCTGCCTATGAGTGAAGTGGGAATCTACGAGAAGGAAAGGGTCCAAACATCTACTACCCCCCTTACACAGCAGACCCCTCCAAGGGCATCTGGCGGCAAAGCTGTCGTTCTGCAAACATTTAGTCACTATAACGAGCTGATTTGTAAACGTGCACCGGTCCAGTATTCCATGAGGGGGGTTACAGGGGGTCTGTGAGAGTATCTCTGTGTTAGAGAGCAGAGAAGGGAGGGAAGCGAGAGACGAGAGAGAAGGGAGAGAAGAGAAGAAAAGACCTCTTGTGTTTCAGACCCGTGGGTTGCCCCAGCCTGGCAGCCTGGCACTGGCAGCGCCACACAGCAGAGAGAAGTGCTGAGGCAGAGGAAATACCTGCTGATGTCAGAGAGGAGCAAACTGTACAACTAGATAGGCCCCCTACTATACTCCTCCTCTACAGATCACTGTCTCTTTCTCTCATTTCTCCCTGTCTCTCTCTCTCTATCCACCACTTCTCCCCCTCTCCCCCTTTACTTCCCCTTTCCCCTCTTTCTCCTTCTCTCTCTCTCCCCCCCATAGGCTATATGCCAAAAGTAGACCACTGTAGAATAGAAATACAGAATCTTTGAGATAAAAAGGAACATAACAAAGACCTTGTTGTCTAGTAATATGATGCTGATCATGTCTTCCGCTCGACCTCTCACCTGATTCAGACTTCTTGGCGTACTTCTTGCTCTGTCCTCTGATGATAAGGATGAAGACCAGTAGGAGGATGAAGATGAGTCCCACGAGAGCCACCACCACAAGGAACCACCACTCCTCATAGAACGGCGCCACCTTTTTGGCTAGAGGAGAAGAACACGCGCAATATAACAACTGGACTAAACACAGGGACAGAGCAGGGAGCACTGATGCAACGGGTGCATCTGAAAACGATATATTTTCTGTTACACTGATTATTCTTAAATTCTATAAAAGGAGGTAAGATTTTCTCATTGATTAACATGAAAACCTGAAGTTCAATTACCATTGTGTCCCAAATGTCACCCCTATGGACCCTGGTCAAAAGCAGTGCACTAGGGAATAGGGTGACATTTGGGACATAGATATATGAAATAACTCACCAGATATGGAGGCTGAGGGTGGACTAGGAGATCCGTAGCCGTAGTCGTTCACTCCAATGACCCGGAAGTCATAACTAACTCCTTGCTTCAGAATGTCCATGTTGAAGGTGTATGACGTCACTTCCTTTGGGATGTCCTTGATCAAGATATCCCACAAGCCTTCATCTGTTGGCAGAGTAGAAGAAGTAGAAGAAGGTTTTTGGATGAGTAGTAATCAAACATGAAAAAACTGCGGTAAACGAGACTGAAAGTAGTCATTATATAATCGATAGAAAAGCCCATTTAAAAGCCCATACGTTAGTATAAAACATAATCTGGCTATATCCAAGGTAATTCAAACCATATAAACATCATGCAATTCATATATTGTAAATCTCCCATAATGCTCTCTTGTCTTTGAGAGGTACACAACCGTATAAAAAGACAGTAGGTATGATTCACAAGATGGAATATTATGGCATGTTTCATGTTTGCTTTCGTAATGGCTGCCAGAATCCATAAGGGCTAAGTGCTAATAACCATAAATCTTCCTAGGAGTTTGATGTTTATGGAGTGCTCAAGAACATCAGCCAACACCAGAGTTCATTTAAAGTTTATGTCACTAGTGAAGTACGGAGATATGAAGGGTAAAGTTCATCTGTAGTAGCGCCAGGAGTTTTTCCTGACAATGAAAAACTGTGACATAGTAACTAGTAATATGGACAGCTGAGTAGTCCTACTGATGTTGTTAGGGACAGGCTCACATGCTACCAAGTGAATCTGCATGATACTTTCTTAACATCTGGGGCTCAGTGCCCCCCACTCCCATCCACCCATTCCTCAAGTCACCAGTGGTGTAATCCATCCCTCTCTATGTGCCTCCATCCATCATTCCTCTATTCCCGCTGTACAGCTGTCAATCACAGACGAAACCTGTCGTTACGTCTCAAGCTCCGCTGCACCCCAATCAATACTCCATTAAAAGAATAGTGAGTAAACATCATCGTCTGTTGGGACCATATTGACACCCTATTCTAAATCATATTATTCCTGTGGAAGCAAGTACCAAGCTGGGTTAACAGATTGCATGATTGGAAAGGATTGTGAACTGTGGATCAATCTGGAAGTATCCAATATGTCCACCAGCGCCAGAAATGAAAACTGTCCAGAACATAGTTCGCTGGAGATGTACAGTTGAGGCCCTTTGCTCCACTAGAAGCTAAAGGGAATAAGTCAAGCAAGTGGAGTCCAGTCCAGTATGTCACGTGTTGGGTGTATATACCTGAGGGTCTGGCCTCGATGACGTAGCGTGTGATAGGCGACCTCCCTGGGTCACCGTTAGCCCAGTGGATAGTCAGAGCTGAGCCATAGCGAGAGATGAAGGGCTCTCCAGGGGGGCCGGGGGCTCCTGCATGGTGGTCAAAGGTTAGAGAAAGGTTTGAGGGTCAGGCAACCTCAATATACCTTCAAAATATTAGGGCATATTCAGGGCCTAAGCTTAACTTGAGATCCGCACACTCTGGCATTTGTAAATCATTCATTGATGTCAATTAAGTATTTGCACAGAAGGTTGAGTTAAGTGTGCATATTGCAAGTCAGGATATGGGCCTCAGCCAGAGGTAGACAAACCTTCCCCAGGCCCCATGGTGATGTTAGCCTCCACCTCAGGCCCATAGGTGAACGTCTTGGCCCGGATCCTGAAGTTGTAGGTAACCCCGTCAGCCAGATCCTTAATCTTCATCCAGAACGGGGCCCCTTTGACGTCCACCGTCACTATCTTACTGACGCCTGGGGGGGAGGGGGAGTGAAGACAGTCGGCACAGGCCACGGTAGACTCTAGACAAACACACCACATTTAGAGTGGGGCTAATACCCAGGGACTGGATTGGAACAACACACACACACACACGCACACGCACACGCACACGCACACGCACACGCACACGCACACGCACACACACACACACACACACACACACACACACACACACACACACACACACACACACACACACACTGGCACACTCCAACAGTTGTTGGGACATACATGGGAAATGAATGAAAAGGGTTAACATAGCAACATTATCAACTGATTCAGCATGCTATTTGGCGTCAACAAAGGAAATAATGGCCACCACTCACTCAGCAATGGAAAAATATAGTTTTTCAATGTAGTTATTAGGTATGTTGATGTTTAGCTTACCCTCATACAGTGAGAGAGACTCGGGTTGTGTCCTAAATGACACTCTATTCCCCTATATAGGGCACTACTTTTGATAAGGGCCCTTAGGGCCCTGGTCAAAAGTAGTGCACTACAAAGGAATAGGGTGTAATTTGGGATGCATCCTCAGAGATGGGTGAGTTGTCAGATGTGAGGTGGGATGCGTCGAACAGGTTGAGGGGGTGTCTTACCGTCCACAGGGGTGCAGGGCTCGTAGACCAGCCGGTAGCCCTCCAGGATGCCGTTGGGGTAGGTGGGCTCGCCCCAGGACACGTTGACTGAAGTAGTGGTCAGCTCACTGAAGTGGATGAAGCTGGGAGCGCTGGGGGCTGGAGGTCAGAGGACACACAGGTCAGAGGTTAGGGTGTCAGAGGAATGTACAGTTATATTTTGGAATGTGTACATTAGGATGGCCCTTTGACAGACTAGCGTCCAGGGGGTGTACTTCTGCCTCACACTACAGAAACAAGAGATAGGCTCCTGCTTCTATGACCCTTTCCGGCTCGCATTAGCCAAGGCCCTTTTTATTGTCTCAGCCTCTTAACCCAGGCCTATGTGTGCATGTGATGGATGCTCTCGATTTTGAAGACGCAAAGTCATTTCAAAACTATTGATGATGTGCTGTTTGCTTTTAGAGTCATTTAATGTCCCCAGTGCATGACAGCCATCATACCGTCAGGCTCCAGTAATAATAGGCTAGTGACATAGATGAGCTTGTGACACTACTACTGTACAAAGAACACAGCTCTCCTGTTCTCTTAAGTCGTTGAGCAGGACTATTTGGAACCCTCAAACACAGACTTCATTGTGTGATGAGCCTCCTGCTATCAGCCCTGTGTATTTCTTCTCCTCCCTCTCTTGCCCTCTCCTCAACACACTTGTCATCTGCTTCCATCTATTCCGTCTCTCGCCTAAAAGGTTAGAGCACATCCCCCCTCTGTGTCTTCCAACCCACGCCTCCCCTCCCCCTTGAGATATCAAACACAGTAAACTGCAAAACAATTTACAAGGGGATCGGATGAAAAACACATTTCTACAGTGACTGTACAGAAAGGAGGGGGGAGGATGATCTTTGGAGGGAAAAACAATCTGGCGACTGTCTTATGTTGCTATTTAGATCACTGTGCCAGAGAGAATGCATTTCCAAGAAACCACAGGAAGGAGTTTTGAGACAAAAAACTCCAAAGAACAAAAAAAATAGCCTCTAAACATTTTCATACCATCTCATACCAAACAAGACTGTCCAGGAAACCAGCGGATGAGTCAAGAGACTGAAAGAGGCCATTGATAGGGAACTGATGTTTATGCCGTGTGGTTTCTAACATTTCTGGCTTGGCATGCTGACACCAACATTAGGTGCATCGTATAAAAGCTCACAGATAGAAACCCTTGGAATGTTTGAGGGAGTTGGAGGAGGAATTTGAATTTAAGTCAATAAAATTGCTTTCCTTTCATTTTAAGAAACATACAACTCCTGTGGGTTTCTTTACATGGCAGTATACTGTTTACTGTATACAATATACATGACAGTATGCTTACCAGCCTGCTGTGTGCGGCCCCTGGTCGGGGGGCTCCGGGGCCCGTCCCCAGCTGCGTTGAAGGGGGCCACACTTATCATGTAGGTGGTGTATCCAGTCAAGTTCTTCAGCTTGACCCCTCCCTCTGGCAAGAACAGGGTCCGCAGCCTCTCTGTCTCGTTCTTACGCTGGAACTCCCAGAAGTACACCTGGAGGGAGGAGGAGATATGGAAAACAGACACATATTAGCTCATAGTAAAGATATCCTTTACATCCCACGGTGATTAAAGAGTCACGCAGAAACTTGTAACTGTTAATACATTTGAATGATTTTGACTGTAATGATTAAAATGATTCGAATTCTATGGTATGGAATTCTTGTGAAACCAACTTACCTTGTAGCCCTGGATGTCTCCGTTCTGAGTGTCCAATGGAGGAGACTCCCACGTCACATCCAGCTGGGTGGCCGTTGCTGTTTGGATGGCCACGTTCTGGGGTGGGGCAGTGGGTACTGTGAAAAAAGAAGGAATAAAAATCTAGCAAAAACTCAGGTAGAAACAAAACAGAAGAAATATCAGTGGAATCAGTTTCAGTGGGTTTTTCTCCTCACTGCTTCTGGAAACACTACTGTCTAGCTGCCTGTGTGTGGAATGATAGCTTTACAGATGAGAACAGGGGAAACTACTCTCACTTTATGCCCAGGCTCACACAGTCACATTTAATAAAAACAAACTTATCCTGCAACCTGAATACATTTTTAAATGGTACCAATCCAATAAACATTTGCCAAGAATAGCTCGACAAGCAGAATCCCCCTGCCTTCAAGGTGGTCAGATAGTCTATAGTTCTACTATTCTTGGTGGTCAGATAGTCTATAGTTCTACTATTCAGGGTGGTCAGATAGTCTATAGTTCTACTATTCAGGGTTGTTAGATAGTCTATAGTTCTACTATTATGGGTGGTCAGATAGTCTATAGTTCTATTATTCAGGGTGGTCAGATAGTCTATAGTTCTACTATTCTGGGTGGTCAGATAGTCTATAGTTCTACTATTCTGGGTGGTCAGATAGTCTATAGTTCTACTATTCTTGGTGGTCAGATAGGACCTGAATAGTAGAACTATAGACTATCTGACCACCAAGAATAGTAGAACTATAGACTATCTGACCACCAGGAATAGTAGAACTATAGACTGACCACACAGAATAGTACAACTATAGACTCTGTTGAGGAAAGGATTGAAATGAGAGAGAGAGAGAGAGAGAGAGAGAGATAGAGAGAGAGTGTGAGAGAGAGAGCGCGCGCGAGAGAGAGAGAGAGAGCGCGAGAGAGAGATTGTGCGTTTGTTGTGTGTAACCTCCCCACCTCACTGAGCGACTTACCTGCCTCTCCGACAAACACTTCCTGTGGTGTGCTAGTTGGTCCCTCCCCCACGACATTATAAACACTCATCCTGATCTCATAGCGCTTGTGTTTGCTCAGGTCTGGAAAACAAGGAACAACACTGACATTAAACAACAACCCACCATCACCCCAACATTTTTTTTGACCTTTATTTGAACAGGAAGGATCCTTGATGCGAGAAACCTCTTTTGTAAGGGCGATCAATACATGCCAGAAAATACATTTGTTGATTTTGTAAATATGTCTTATGCAGTAGTTAGAATCTATCCAAGGATGTAATTGGATAGTTGTTGCGTACTGGAAAGAAATACACTGAAAATATGTGACCGTCTGGTTTTGTGATGCTTGACAAAAGAAATACAAGTACATGAGCCCATAAAACTTGGACTGGACAAGCAAGTCTTCCCGGCGAATCCTATTGAACATACAATATCCACATAGACAGTAGACAAGGCATCTTTAAATCAGGGCCCACACAGTGGTCTGTTTGAGCTCACTGTCAGAACAGACAAACAAATATGGTAACGACTTCATTAGATTTAGTAAACTCAATTTTTACTGTGTATTTCCTGACACACACAAGACAAGGCAGCTGGGTTAATCATCTACATGGCTAGAGCTTACACACTGACTAACTTCCTTTTGCTTTATAACTAAATTAATGTGTGTGTGTGTGTGTGTGTGTGCAAGTGTGTGTGCCATTACTAGGGCTCTGTGGTGTTCAGTGTGTATTTCATCAGCAGTGAGACAGAGTGTGAAGGGTTGGCAGGCATGTGAGGACTTACTATCCAGCTCATACTGGGTGAGAGAGGACTCGCTCAGGTTTCGCACGCTGTAGGGGGCTGTGAGGGAGCAGGTGAGGGGTCAAACATGAGCGTGAGTGGGGGCAGCCAGAAGAGAGAGGGCATGAGTAGAGGAGAGACATGTCATTGCGTTAATGCACTCTGTGACTGCTCTGACAGTGCAAGAACCAGTGAAAAATACACAGTCAGAGAAACCCACAATAACTTAATCAAAGAGAAATGATATATTGCACAGATATAACATAACAGCTCTACATTAAACATAAGATAGGACTGATCATAACTGATTATAAGAGAGACTATAGAGTAAGATTTGCCATGCACAACCACAGAGTTACAGGAAGACAAGGAGGGCAAGTTTTGTACATGTTCTGATGGAGTTCTGTGTGACCTTGTGCAGAGGTTGTAGGGGACTTGTGGAGAGGTTGATGTAAGGTTGTGGAAAAGTTACAAGGAGGTTGTGGGAAGGCTGTTACTCACAGGTGAGCTCGGCCCAGGTAGCAGAGGGGCTGTTGGCAGTGCGTACGGAGAAACTGCGGAGATGGTCGTACAGGAGCTCCCGGTACCGTATCCGGAAGCCCAGGAGGATACCGTTAATCTTCTCCTCAGACGGAGGCTGTGATGACGACACAATGTTAGACTACCATTAGGACATGTTCAACATAGTCTCTCTCACAGACACTCATATTTACAAAGCTGAGCTAGCTAACTAGATATTTGATTAATTTCTAGTTAGCTACAGTTGAAGTTGGAAGTTTAAATACACTTAGGTTGGAGTCATTAAAACTAGTTTTTCAACCACTCCAAAAATGTCTTGTTAACAAACTATAGTTTTGGCAAGTCGGTTAGGACATTGACAGACAGATTATTTCACTTATAATTCACTGTATCACAATCCCGGTGGGTCAGAAGTTTACATACACTAAGTTGACTGTGCCTTTAAACAGCTTGAAAAATTCCAGAAAATTATGTCATGGCTTTAGAAGCTTCTGATAGGCTAATTGACATAATTTGAGTCAATTGGATGTGTACCTGTGGATGTATTTCAAGGCCTACCTTCAAACTGAGTGCCTCTTTGCTTGACATCATGGGAAAATCTAAAGAAATCAGTAAAGACCTCAGAAAAAAAATTGTAGACCTCCACAAGTCTGGTTCATCCTTGGGAGCAATTTCCAAACGCCTGAAGATACGACGTTCATCTGTACAAACAATAGTACGCAAGTACAAACACCATGGGACCCCTGAGCCATCATACCGCTCAGGAAGGAGACGCGTTCTGTCTCCTAGAGATGACCATACTTTGGTGCGAAAAGTGCAAATCGATCCCAGAACACCAGCAAAGGACCTTGTGAAGATCCTGGAGGAAACAGGTACAAAAGTATCTATATTCACAGTAAAACGAGTCCAATATCGGCATAACCTGAAAGGCTGCTCAGCAAGGAAGAAGCCACTGCTCCAAAACCGCCATAAAAAAGCCAGACTACGGTTTGCCACTGCACATGGGGACAAAGATTGTAATTTTTGGAGAAATGTCCTCTGGTCTGATGAAACAAAAATTGAACGTTTTGGCCATAATGACCATCGTTATGTTTGGAGGAAAAAAGGGGATGCTTGCAAGCTGAAGAACTGTCACGACTTCTACCGAAGTTGAAGCTTCTCCTTGTTCGGGCGGTGCTCGGCGGTCGATGTCACCAGTCTTCTAGCCATCATTGATCCATTTTTCATTTTCCATTGGTTTTGTCTTGTCTTCCTACACACCTGGTTTCAATCCCACTCATTACCTGTTGTGTATTTAACCCTCTGTTTAACCTCACGTCTTTGTCAGAGATTGTTTGATGTTCAGTTTCGTGTTGTTTGTATTGGTGCGCGACGGGTCCTCGTACCCACTTTGTTTTATTGTTATTTATAGTTTTGGAGTTATGTTTTATTTATTGTTATTAAACAACTCCATTACCTTAAGTTTGATTCTCCTGCGCCTGACTTCCCTGCCACCTATACACACGACTCTGACAAGAACACCATCCCAACCGTGAAGCACAGGGGTGGCAGCATCATGTTGTGGGGATGCTTTGCTGCAGGAGGGACTGGTGCACTTCACAAAATAGATGGCATCATGAGGGAAGAGAATTATATGGCTATATTGAAGCAACATCTCAAGACATCAGTCAGGAAGTTAAAGCTTGGTCACAAATGGGTCTTCCAAATGGACAATGACCCCAAGCATACTTCCAAAGTTGTGGCAAAATTGCTTAAGGACAACAAAGTCGAGGTATTGGAGTGACCATCACAAAGCCCTGATCTCAATCCTATAGAACATTTGTGGACAGAACTGAAAAAGCATGTGCGAGCAAGGAGGCCTACAAATCTGACTCAGTTACATCAGCTCTGTCAGGAGGAATGGGCCAAAATTCACCCAACTTATTGTGGGAAGCTTGTGGAAGGCTACCCGAAACGTTTTACACAAGTTAAACAATTTAAAGGCAATGCTACCAAATACTAATTGAGTGTATGTAAACTTCTGACCCACTGGGAATGTGATAAAAGAAATAAAAGCTGAAATAAATAATTCTCTCAACTATTATTCTGACATTTCACATTGTTAAAATAAAGTGGTGATCCTAACTGACCTAAGGCAGGGAATTTTTACTAGGATTAAATGTCAGGAATTGTGAAAAACTGAGTTAAAATGTATTTGGCTAGGGTGTATGTAAACTTCCGACTTCAACTGCAGCTTTTTATTTAAACACAATTGAAAAGTGCATAAATGATTTAATGATTCCCCTGTAATTCCCCTTTCCCTCATCTCATTTATGGTCGGCCCTCCTATGCACAACCACATGCAGTGTACAACAGGAATAAGATGAAGAGACAGGATTCAAAAAATGAGCTCATCCATGGTTGACTCACACAGAGAGAAATTCCCCCATCATAAAACATGAGACAACAGGACCAGAAGAAAGGGAAAAGAGAGGAGAGAGAGAACAGGCGAAAGAGAGAAGAGCCTGGCAATAACCGCTTGGATGTCTTGATGTAAAACTCCTACAGGCAGTAACCTTTGAACTCTCCATCTCCCCTTTATGGCCTGCTAATTCAGGTGTTAGTGTTAGAGAGAGGAGAAGAGGAGAAGGTGTGTGTTCCACTCAGTCTAAGTACACCCTATACACTGCGCTGCCCTCTCATTACCGCCCATTGACTGACAGATGACTGGGTTTTACTGAGGATAGGAAGACCGACATCAGGACCAATCACCACACCTCTTCTTACCTGCCAGCGAATCAGCACAGATGTAGTTGTGTGTGGCGTGACAGAGAGGATTGTGGGGGCTTCGTCAGGGGCTGGAACAGGAGAGAAAACAAAGAACACAGCTGAAGATGTGCAGCCCTAAGAGGAATGGTAGCTAAGGTCTACCACCCAGGCGCAAATGACTAACGCAGTGGTATTCACGGTGTACAAACACACAAATAAAGGAACCACCTCACCCATTGATAAACAAGTCAAATATGGCTATTGGAATGATTTGCGGAAGGAACATTTCTTTAGTTAAAGTTAGTTCTGCTTGGTTGACATTGTTTGGTTGTAAGTGTTTTTGTTGGCGTGTACGGCTGGTCACACGGCAAACACAGATAGTGATGAACAAATCACCTATTCTACTGCTGCCAATAATGTCCTCACCACAGCAATACTTTAAGTCATCCTGACATTCTATTCAGGGAGGGATTGGAACCCAGCACTGATGTAAAACATAAATGACAGACTCCCTGCCTACGAAATGGTTTATGGGTCAATGTGGCGAAAGCAAGGACAATGAAGACCAAATCATGTGCGGATAATATGATGATTACAAGGATCTTTGTTTTCAATGCAGTAAGATACCCCAAAGTGAAAAGAGGTTAAGTCTCTTACCGTCCTGTAGTGTAGTGATAGCTTCACTCTCCTCGCTGTATTCACTGTCTCCTATGTCGTTGGTGGCTTTCACTCTAAACTGGTAGGAGGTGAAGGGCTTCAGCCTAACATGAAGCGATGGAACATAAGACAACATCATTCTCAGTGACATTTTTCATGTGACATTTTTCAACTATTCAACTTCCATCTAGGGCTAAGTGCAGCCTTTCCAAGCAAATCTCTAAAATACTGTGCGACAGAAAACTTTCCACTATGTCCCCCTGTTAGTGCACTAGGTAGGGTGCATACTGTACCTGCCAACTATGTAGAAGCTGGCCTCGTGGTTGACCGAGGCAGAGTGTACGGTCCAGTTGCTACTGGTAGTGCACTAGGAAGGGTGCTGGGTAGTGTGCTAGGTAGGGTGCATACTGTACCTAGCTACTATGTAGGAGCTGGCCTCGTGGGTGACCGAGGCAGAGTGGATAGTCCAGTTACTGTCGGGCAGTTCTCTCAGCTGCACGGTGTAGTAGCGGACCGGAGAGAGGCCGTCGCTGCCTGGTTCCCATGACAACAACACACTGCGGGCCTGAACATCCTTCTGGGGCACCATGGGACGATTGGTGGGCTGGGGGCGAGCTGAGAGAGTGAGTGAGAGAGTGAGAGAGAGAGTGAGAGAGTGAGAGAGTGAAAGAGTGAGAGAGTGAGTGAGAGAGAGAGAGAGTGAGTGAGAGAGTGAGAGAGAATAATGTTAACAACACGCCCATGTTCTATGGTCGGTAACAGTTTTCAGGCTATATTATAGTTATCTGCGTACAAGCTTTTATCGGGTTAAATAAATGACTTATACCATACTCAAAAGACAATAGCCTACCATACTCACTAACTTAAAGTGCTTGTATAAACACACAATTACAAATAGCTGATTACTGCAGATGTAACTGGGTGGAATATAACTAATGTAAAACCGTTGTGCTGAATCTGTAAACTACTATCAGATGAGATGAGGGTTTCTTTTGAACTCGTTGGGATGCTCTGTTGTTTATTGTAAGTGACTGACAGAACTGACTGACTCACCTCAGCCACTCTAGCATGCTGTGTCAACACTGAGAATATAAACATGTCTCTCTAACACATGTAGACAATATTCTGTGGTATGCTCTGTAAGTACAATAACTCACATGGTAATGTCACATAAAACTTCATCAAAGTACACAAAATATACAATCATTTCTGGAATGTTCTATAAAGTACAATAACTCATATACTAATGTTTTATACTACTTCTTCTTAAAACGCATATTTCCATGTTTCTATAGTAACCTCACTTTTTGGTACATTCACCAAGTACAATAGGTTATACACTAATGTGATACAATACTTCATCTAACATATGTTTCAATTCATATGTTTACCTCTCTTCTCAGTGGTGACCACCAGTGCCTCTGCGGCCTCTCCCCAGCCCTTGCGTGTCTGGGCTGTGATGCGGAACACATACATTGAATCTCTTTTCAGGCCCGTCACCATGTACTGACGAGCACTCGGGTTCAGCACGTCCACTGTGGCCGTGTTGCTATTGCTCGAGTTCAAACGGTACGTGATCTGATAGGCTGAGAGGAGGAGGAAGGAAACACACATGACAGGAGAGAGAGAGTCAGAAAGAAAAGCTATGATAAACTCCTTCAAATGTTCTTCAAAATGTCCCCTAAAAAAGAAACAGGGACTCTGACACAAAAATGGCGAACAAAGGGATCAGGCTCGTTCCACGATGCTAGGTCCAAAATCGATTTATTTGTAATTATTATAGTCAAAATAAGTGTTGTTTTTGCTTGCTGTATGAGAGGGTCATTCTTATAGAGTCTGGACAGGTTAAAGGTGAAAGGTCAAGGTGTGGTCAGGGTCAAAGGTTAAATCACATACCCAGGATAATGCCATTTGGCTGAGACGGGGACTGCCAGATGAGACGCACTGATGTGGTCCGGACCTCAGGGAACAGGATGCCCACTGGAGGGCCGGGCACTGGAGACGAGAGGGGGGCAGAGGGGCTACACTTTTTAACACTTCTTCTCTTTACATCAGATGCAGTGGTTACTGAATGGTAGTATGCATTGGTCGACTATAATATCAAAGTCTGGATAGCTTTAATAAGCTATTTGAAAGCTTTTACATATCCTTTGGTATAACACATCCTGTATGAGCAGATGGATGAATGGCGATGGAGGGAATAGTCTCCGTTTTACAGACTCCTGACCAATTGTGCTAATTTGTGTATTTATACTTTAGGGTTCCTATGACTGAAAAGAGCTTCTGGACATCAGAACAGCTATCACTAACCTCGATTTAGACGAGGATTTGTATAGAAATGAGTCGGAGGCAAAAGACATTGATTTTTCCGGACCAGGCCCAAATCCCAGACACTCGAAGAAAGAGGAGATGGCATTATAGAGGCCTAACAAGACTACATCAGAGAGTGGATAAATCGCCTCTACCCTCCGTTCTATTGGCAACCTGGATGAGCTCTTATCAACGTGATCTGAAGAACTGTAATATCCTATGTTTTGCTGAGTCGTGGCTGAACAAGGACATGGTAAAGATACATCTAGCTGTTCGGCAGGACAGAAAGTCAGCGTCGGGGGAAGCTCAGGGGAGGGGTTGTGTGTCTCTTTGTTAACAACAGCCTGTGCACGATCGCTAATATTAATATTCTGCTCGTCTGAGTTAAAATATTTAATGATAAGCTGTAGGCCATACTATTTACCTCCACAAACCGATGCTGGCGCAAAGACTGCACTCAATGAGCTGTATTCTGCCATAACCAAACAAGAAAATGCTCCCCCAGAGGCAGCGCTCCTCGTGGCCAGTGACGTTAATGCAGGAAAACTGATTTCTACTAGCCTGTCACCTGTGCGCCTAGAGGAGAAAAAACTTTACATCACCTTTCCTCAACACACAGAGACTCATACAAAGCTCTCCTTCACCCTCCTTTTAGCAAATCTGACCATAACTCTATCCTCCTGATTCCTGCTTACAAACAAAAACTCAAACAAGAAGTACCAATGACCTGCTCAATACGGAAGTGGTCAGATGACTCGGATGCTAAGCTACAGGACTGTTTCGCTAGCACAGACTGAAATATGTTCTGGGATTTATCCGATGGCATTGAGCAGTTTACCACATCAGTTATTAATAAGTGCATCAACTACGTCATCCCCAAAGCGACCATGCGTACATATCCCAACCAGAAACCATGGATTTCAGGCAACATCCGCACTGAGCTAAAGGCAAGAGTTGACGTTTTCATGGAGTGGGACACTAATCCATACTCTTATATAAAATTCCGCTACTACAGGCAAAGCATCAATGCAGGACCAATATCGAATCCTACTACACCGGCTCTGATGCATATCAGATATGGCAGGGCTTGATCAATCACGGATTAAAAAGGGAAACCAAGCCGCAAGCTGTCCCTGTGACGCGAGCCTACCAGACAAGCAAAACACCTTCTATGCTCTCTTTGAGGCTAGCAACACTGAACCATGCATGAGAGTACCAGCTGTTCCGGACGACTATGTGATCACGCTCTCCGTAGCCCAAGTGAGTAAGACCGTTAAATATTGACTGATTATCAGGACGAGTATTCAGAGTATGCGCTGACCAGTTAGCATGTCTTCACTGACATTTTCAACCTCTCCCTGACCCAGTCTGTAATACCTACATGTTTCCAGCAGACTACCATAGTCCCTGTGTCCAAGAACGCAAAGGTAACCTGTCTAAATGACTTTTGCCCCCTGGGCACTTATATCTGCAGCCATGAAATGCTTTGAAAGCCTGGTGATGGCTCACATCAACACCATCATCCCAGACAACCTGGACCCACTCCAATTCGCATACCGCCTCAGCAGATCCACAGATGACCTGAACCCCACCTGAACAAAAGGAACACCTATGAGGGCCTCCCGGGTGGCGCAGTGGTCTAGGGCACTGCATCGCAGCGCTAGCTGTGCCACCAGAGTCTCTGGGTTCGCGCCCAGGCTCTGTCGCAGCCGGCCGCGACCGGGAGTTCCGTGGGGCGACGCACAATTGGCCTAGCGTCGTCCGGGTTAGGGAGGGTTTGGCCGGTAGGGATATCCTTGTCTCATCGCGCTCCAGCGACTCCTGTGGCGGGCCGGGCGCAGTGCGCGCTAACCAAGGGGGTCGGGTGCACGGTGTTTCCTCCGACACATTGGTGTGGCTGGCTTCCGGGTTGGAGGCGCGCTGTGTTAAGAAGCAGTGCGGCTTGGTTGGGTTGTGCTTCGGAGGACGCATGGCTTTCGACCTTCGTCTCTCCAGAGCCCGTACGGGAGTTGTAGCGATGAGACAAGATAGTAATTACTAGCGATTGGATACCACGAAAATTGGGGGGAAAAGGGGATAAAATAAAAAATAAAATAAATAAATAAAAAGGAACACCTATGTGAAAATGCTGTTCATTGACTACAGCACCAACACCATCATTAAGTTTGTGGTAGGCCTGATCACCAACGTTGATGAGACAGCCTACAGGGAGAAAGTCAGAAAATTGACAGTGTGGTCCAGGACAACAACATCTCCCTCAATGTGAGCAAGACAAATGACCTGATCGTTGACTACAGGAAACGGAGGGCCGAGTACACCCCATCCACATTGACGGGGCTGTAGTGGAGCAGGTTGAGAGCTTCCAGTTCCTCGATGTCCATATCACTAAGGAATTCATTCATTCCATTTTATTTTTGTGTCAATTCGCTAGTTGGCAACCCATTCCTTATGGGATTAATTGACACATAAACAAACATGACAATAATTCACTGTGATAATTCAGTGATAATTATTCTGGTGTTCTCTGCAGTACGCACCGCATAAAGAGTGAAAAATTAATCAATACATAATAGTAAATACATTTATCCAAGCAATAATTATATCCTTAGAGCAGTAAAAAAATATATATACTGAAATACTATATATACAGATGAATAAATACCAAAAAATGAAACGGAAGGCATTTGAACCAAGGCATTTGAGCTAAGGAATTATTATGGTCCAACAGTCGTGAAAAGGGCACGAAGGTTTAAAAGATTTGGCATGAGCCCTCAGATCCTCAAAACGTTCTACAACTGCACCATTGAGAGCATCTTGACTGGCTGCATCACCGCCTGGTATAGCAACTGCTTGGCATCTGACCGCAAGGCGATACAGAGGGTAGTCCGTACGGCCCAGTACATCACTGGGGCCGAGCTCCCAGCCATCCAGGACCTCAATACCAGGCAGTGTCAGAGGAAGGCCCTAAAAATTGTCAAAGACTCCAGGCACCCAAGTCATAGACTGTTCTCTCTGCTACTACACAGCAAGCGGTACCAATGTCTGGAACCAACAAGACCCTGAAAAGCTTCTCCCCTCAAGCCATAAGACTGCAAAATAGTTAGTTAAATAGTTCATCAATAGCTACCCAGACTATTGCATTGACCATTTTTGCATGAACTCTTTTGACTCATCACGTGCTGCTGTTACTGTTTATTATCTAGCCTGCTGCCTAGTCACTTTAAGTTTACCTATATGTACATCTACCTCAATTACCTTGTACCCCTGCACATCGTCTCAGTACTGCTACCCTGTGTATACAGCCAAGTTATCGTTAGTCATTGTGTAACTATTCCTTGTGTTATCATTTTTCTATAATATATATTTTTTTCTCTGCATTGTTGGGAAGGGCCCGTAAGCATTTCACTGTTAGTCTACACATGTTGTTTACGAAGCATGTAACAAATAACATTTTAATGTATACATCACTGTTCATTATCTAAGGTATTCTAAATTTAGACAGGCAGATATCAGGCAGCCCAGGGCGTACCGTCGTCCAGGGTCCTCTCCAGTATGAGTGGTGAGCTGGGCATGCCGTCTCCGATGCGGGTGAAGGCCAGGACCTGGATCTCATAAAGAACGTATTTCCCCAGACCAGTCAGCTGGACACTGTGGCTGGCGTTCCCCTCTATTGTCCACAACTGGAGGGACGAGTCAGAGTCCTTCTCCTTATACAACACCTGAAGGAGGGAGAGGAGAGGAAAAGAGAGGGAAGAGGGGAGTGGAGAGGGAAGATGGGAAGAGAGAGGGGAAAACAGAGTGGAAGAGAGACGGGATGAGAGAATGGAATTAGGCAAGAGAGAAGGAAGAGGGAAAGAGCAAAAGGAAGGAATTGGATTAGAAAGGAGAGTGAGTAATGGAATTATTGTGTTGTACAGTATTGTGTCCCTCTTGGAGGCGAGGGTGATAACTGAACGTCTCACACACCTTGTAGCCCAAGATAAGTCCATTCCGATCTTGTTCTGGTACTTCAACCCAGCGCACCAGGATACTGCTGGAGGTGGTGGCGAAGGCTGACATGTTGGTAGGGCCACAGGAAGGGACTAAATAAAATAAAGAAAAAATTAATAAACTAACTTTTATAAACTAAATGCGTTCCATGATGTTCATGGGCCTTTGTGTGTGTGTGTGTGTAAGAGAGAGAGAGAGAGCGTGTGCTTGTGTGTGTAGCATTGAAGACACATACTGGTGAACCACTGAGGCCTAGTGTCTAACCCAGGCGTGGCTGTAGCTCCAGAGAGAGTACAGCTCTATATCAGGCCAGCTAGGCCACGGCTCCTTCCTGGCACTCATCCCTGGACATTAAACAGGGATTCAGAAGAATTTGCTGGAGTGAGTTGAAAAAAGGAAAAAAGCAGAGGAATTCCACATTCTAGCCCATGTGTTCCCAATTTCCTCCTCTACTCCCCTCCTCTACTCCCCGCTCCCTAAAGTCTGGTATCCACAGTGACTGCACCAGCACAGTGAGAGAACATCCTAACCCTTTGCCTCTTCTACAAGAACATCCAGAGACAGCAAGACAAAGCGTAACGAAAGAACAACTCATGCCTCACTTTAGTTGGTTTTTGAGAGAGAGAGAGAGAGAGGGACTGTGTGAAGGAGCAGAATGCAGGCAGACCGGTTGGTGTCCATTTCATAAGGCTCCATGAGGCAGGAAGAATAAAATTACCCTGGCCCCCATACCATACGCGTGGGTAGATAAAAGAGGTAATATGCAGGAAGTCTGGGCCATACCCACACATGTGTGATTACAGCCTGATAGTTTAATAGTGTGGGTGGATGAGGCAGTAGCCATAGGAACATACAGTAGCAGTAGGTCATGCCTTTTATGTCCTAAAATGAATGAAGTCTGTAGATCAAAGAGTGCCAAAATTAAAGACTGAACATCAGTGCTGTGTGTGAGACTACACCAACTGTTGTGATGTTATTAACCAGATAAAACAGGATATACTGTAATCAAAGAAAATGTAACTACAGCGCAAATTCCCCTATGTTAAATGACCACTGAAAGTACGTACCTGTATAGACACTGAACAGTGTTGAATTAAAACACTGCTTAGTGTAAAGCATGATTTGTATATTTCCCAAAATGCCTTGCCTTTCGAGTTAATTGTAGTGTAACCACCCATTACTGAATGTGTTAGTGCCAAAGATATGCTTGTCGCATTCATCCATATTCAGTCCTACGGACTTCACCAAGTGAGATCCTAAGTGAATATGTTATTAAAATGGTATTATTTAACACAATACAATATATATTTCATAAGGCATTATTTTAAGGGCTTAAGCAAAATAAAAAACTGGTTTGCAGGGATTGGATCACTTAGTTTTGGGATTGGTTCACAAGGTTGGTTTGTTGAAGGTGGGTTATTGAGATATGACCCAGCGTCAGATCAGAAGACTGGAGGCTGGGCTTAGTAGGGGCGTGGCTTGAAATAAGTTATTTTTGGCCTCCCATGAGAGTAAATGTCATTCTGGTTCATCTGATCTGTTGAATTGTTTTTACATTATAGTCAAACACTAACACTTTTGTAGCTTTAATGAAGGTTACAGAAGCATACTGAAAGCATTCAGAACTGTGACTTATTCCACATTTTTTAGGTTACAGCCTTATTCTGAAATTGATTATTTTTCCCCCTTATCAATCTACACACAATACCCCATAATGACAAAGCAAAAACAAGTTTTTAGAAATGTTAGTAAATTTATAAAATAAAAAAATATTAGGTTTATATAAGTATTCAGACCCTTTACTCAGTACTTTGTTTAAGCACCTTCAGCAGCCTCGAGTCTTCTTAGGTATGACGGCTTTAATCAAGGATATCTCTGAAATTTGCTCCGTTCATCTTTGCCTCGATCCTAACTGGTCTCCCAGTCCCTGCCGCTGAAAAACATATCCACAGCATGATGCTGCCATAACGATGGTGCCATGTTTCCTCCAAACCTGCCACTTGGCATTCAGGCCAAAGAGTTCAATCTTGGTTTCATCAGACCAGATAATCTTGTTTCTCATGGTCTGAGAGTCTTTAAATGACTTTTGTCAAACCCCAAGCGGGTTGTCATGTGTCTTTTACTGAGGCGTGGCGTCCGTCTGGCCACTCTACCATAAAGACCTGATTGGTGGAGTGCTGCAGAGATGATTGTCCTTTTGGAAGGTCCTCCCATCTCCACAGAAGATCTCTAGAGCTCTGTCAGAGTTACCATCGATTGCTCAGTTTGGCTGGGCGACCAGCTCTAGGAAGAGTCTTGGTGGTTGCAAACTTCTTCTATTTAAGAATGATGAAGGCCACTTGGGGACCTTCAATGCTGCAGACAATTTTTGGTATCCTTCTCCAGATCTGTCCCTCGACACAATCCTGTCTCGGTGCTCTATGGACAATTCCTTTGACCTCATGACTTGGTTTTTGCTCTGACATGTACCGTCAACTGTGGGACCTTATATAGACAGGTCTGTGCCTTTCCAAATCATGTCCAATCAATTGAATTCACCACAGGTGGACTCCAATCAAGTTGTAGAAATATCTCAAGGATGATCAATGGAAACAGGATTCACCTGAGCTCAATTTAGAGTCTCATAGCAAAGGGTCTGAATACTTACGTAAATAAGGTATTTACATTTATTTTATTTTATAAATGAGCAAAAACGTCTAGAAACCATTTTCGCTTTGTCATTATGGGGTATTGGGATGTCATTATGTGGTATTGTGATGTCATTATGGGGTATTGTGATGTCATTATGGGGTATTGTGATGTCATTATGGGGTATTGTGTGTAGAGTGTTGAGGATAAAAAAAAAATCAATTTTAGAATAAGGCTGTAACATAACAAACTGTGTAAAAAGTCAAGGGGTCTGAATACTTTCCGAAAGGCACTGTATGAGTTCATTCAAAGCCTATGCAAATCACCATGTAATATCCCTATGTGATATCCCAATGGGATAGCAACCCCTAAAGTGCAAAAATATAAGAACAATTTTACATCATAGTGTACAAACTCAACATGATCAACTGGAATGACACTTACTCTCGCAGGTGGCCAAAAATAACTATTTAAAAATAACTATCCTCCCGAAGATAACCTATGGATGACATTAAAAAAGACCCGCTGCTTGGTAAACCCAGAATGAAAGTGATCAAAAATTACATTAACGGTTAAATTAACCCATGTTTGGCCAACCTGGTGGGTTATTCACACAACCTGTCACATTATGATGTCTTACAAAGTGAAGTTTAATTTGAAATCCAGCCAGAGTGGGGATTTCTAACCTTCTGAGTTTCTTATCACCCGCAACCTGAATTCATTGTTGGGAAAACTGAAATATGAAACTACCTAATGGATCTAAACTGGAAAAACCATTTCGGTAACGGGTACAATGAATCCAAGTAACATATTGGATTAGTTTAGAAAATGTATGGCATTTATATTTAAGAAGCATTAAGAATCAATCAATGTACATGCAAAAACATAGATATTGAAAGGAAATATTCTTAAAATCAACCTGCATTAGAGGATGCTGGGAAATATGATAATGATGGGCATGGTTTTGGTTCAACTCCGGTTATTAACACCAACATTGGGGTTATTTTACACAAATGAGTGTTTATTCAACACTTACAGGGTTAAATGATATGTTTAGAGTGTAGGCCCGCAAAATAAGGCCTTATGAAGTACATACTGTGTTAAATAATAACGTTTTATTCACTCAGGATCTCACTTGGTAATGTGTCCATAACTGAAAATGGATTAATGCAACAACCTGTCCCTAACAAATATAGTCATGGGTGGCAACTCTACAATTCACTCGAAAGGCAAGGCACTCTGGGAAATAAAGCTTTACACCAAGCAGTCTGTTAATTTAACACTTTCCAGTGTCTACAGAGGTCCACACTTTCAGTGTTAATTTAACACTGGATAATTTTCTGTGTAATTGCATATAGTATGTGTCTCAAATTGCACACTATTCCCTATGGGCGCCGGTCAAAAGTATTGCACTATACTGTATAGAGAATAGGGTGCCATTTGAGGCGCATACATAGAGTGTGATGTGTAATCTCACCAGACTCCCTGGTCCTCCCTCTGACTGGCTGGCTCCAGGGCCCGGCCCCGATACCGTTGAGAGCCTGAACCCTGACCTCATACTCTGTCCACTCCTCCAGGTCCTCGATAGTGAACTCCCTCTCCAGCCGGTCAGCTATCACATGGGTCAGCGCCTTGCCCTGGGAGCCTGTACGGGAGTACTGGAGCCGGTAGCCCAACAGATCTGGGTTCCCATTGTACTCCCACTCTGGTAGGGGCTGGGAGGGGGGTGAGAGAGAAAGAGGGAGAGGGAGGGGGAGAGAAAGAAGGAGAAGGGGGGGGTGGAGAGGGAGAGAGCGAGAGGGAGAAAGAGAAAGAGGGAAAATGAAAGAAAGAAATGAGAGATAAAAACTACAACACACGAAGACACACAGACACCAGTCATCATCGCTTGATGAAAAACTCAGAGCATCACATCATAATGTTAGTCTGTTGAGACGTCACGTACCACCCATCGAAGCCACAGACTGGTCTCGCTGGCCGTGCGCAGGGTGACGTTTGCGGGGGACATGTCTGGAGGGGCCTGCAAGGTCTGGATCTTTCTGGAGGGCTGACTTGGAGGACTGGTTCCCACAATGTTTACCTGACGCATACGGAACCTAGCAGGAGACAGGAAACAAGAGCAAAGTTATCACAGGAGTAATCCATAGGGTTCCATAAGAGTTTTTTGTGGCCAGGTCACATGGTCAGGAAAAACACAGGGTTCTACGAATAGAATAGAATAGAGTTAAGGCTGTGCTCAATTGGGGGTAGGTGGGCCTCACACTTGTAGAATGGGTAGGGGTCAAGGTATATGAGTTAAGTATAGTACCTGTCAAAGGTGTAGGGGTACATAGCAACCTACCTGTAGAAAGTGGGTACATAGCAGCCTACCTGTAGAAAGTGTATGGGTTGAGTCCTGGCACCTCCATGGAGCGGGCATCAGGCTCGTTGGGCAGCTGGTGAACAATCACCCAGTCTTCATTGTCTCCTATCACACTGACCTGAACACAACAACAACACACAACACAACATGATATACGCTGCATACCAAATGGCACCCTATACAGTAAGTAGTGCAGTATATAGGTAATAGGTTGCCTCTTGGGAGTTATAGTCGATGTGGGTCACAGATCAGGGGGGAGCGGTCAGACACTTTATGCCCAGGATAAGCTCATCTCTCTGGGGAAGAAGGCCTTCTTACCTGGGCCTCTACCTGCCAGCGAGAGATGGAGGTCTTTCCATCATAGCCAGGTTTGAACTGGAGGGTGATGGATCGAGGGCCGATGTTGGAGATGGCCATGTTGGTGGGAGGACCAGGCAGCTCTACACACACAGAGAGAGAGACAGAGGGAGAGAGCGAGAGAGAAAGAGAAAGAGAGAGTTTTAACTTTATTTTCCATTTGAAAGGAGGGAATAATACAGGGAGAAAGAGAAGGACCAGAAAGGGTATCAAGAGTGAGACAGGGCCTTTAATATAGTAAAGAGTTGTAAGTAATAAGTGGGGCAGTAATCATAACACAGTGGTCTCTATGCCTAATGTGATGCTTTTTTAAATTTGACTTAGGTTTTCTACATTGTGTATCTCTATCTTTTAAATCCTTACTGGTTTAGGAAGTAATGTTTTCAGAACTATGCATCTACTATATTCAGAAATGAAAGATTAACTTAGTTCCCCAATAAGTATTTCTGAATGAAAAGTATCAATAAGATTATTCAGGCTTGGATCTCAGTTCTCATATCTGTGCTCTGGAGTAGTCTAAAAGTTGTCTACAGGGAAATATATTACTGAGTGACAGTGCAACCTTGTGCTCTAAAATGGATATTGCACCGGAGATGAGCCAATGCTTTTGAGTTATCTCGCTCTCATGAGAGTTTCGCTTCACTCAACTCAAAGTTCTCAAAAAGAACAAACAAAACTTTTCAGGTTGGCAGGACTAGATGGGGATCTAGGACAAAGCTCTCATAGTCCTATAAATAGTATGCCAAATTCATGATGTTAGTAATAAACATTTACATTTGGATACCTTATTTGTATTTGTTTTGTGATATCCAATTAGGATCTTGTCTCATCACTGCAACTGCCCAACGGGCTCGGGAGAGGCAAAGATCAAGTCATGCCTCCTCCGAAACATGACCCGTCAAACCGCGCTCCTTAACACCCGCCCGCACCAATGTGTCACAGGAAACACTGTTCAACTGACGACCGAAGTCAGCCTGCAGGCGCCCAGCCACCACATGAAGTCGCTAGAGCGCGATGAGCCAATTGTGCACAGCCCTTTGTGACTCCTGGTCATGGCTGGTTGTGACACAGCCGGGGATCGAACCCGAGTCTGTAGTGTCACATGGGAGGCCTTGGATACGGTCTTTTTACGTACGTTATGAATAATACAAAAATACAACATCCAAATGTAAATGTTTATTATTAGCTGAATATGACATTGATTCTGAACATAAGCTAGTGTATGTAAGTGTGTAACTCTTGAAATGGCACGTGCACAGATAGAGGACTAAGGGTGCTGCAACACCTGCGATTTTGCCCTCCTATTAAAAAAGTGCCCCTTTGATTGTTGAAGTTTTCTAAACTTATTACTATTTATTTTATTTGCAGTCTTTTTTCTCACAATCAAACCAGACAATTTCTCATAAACTCATGAGTCTTGAAAAAAGTCCCCTCCCTACCTTTCCGCCAGTCCGTTGCTGCACTTGTGCTCTGCATAGTTCTAATGTGAAATGTGAAGCGGGACTAATTGCCAGGCAACCACTATGGTGATTTGGTTCAGTCACCTTCATTTAATCCCTTTGCTTTAATGTCATACCAATACACCAATACATAAACTCTGCTGCAAGTAAAACAACAGACCTCACCATTGCACAAGGCAGCTTGCCAAATCACACCCTATTCCCTATATAGTGCACTAACTTCGGCCAGAGCCCTATGGGACCTGGTCAAAAGCAGTGTACTAATAGAGTGCCATTTGGGATGCAAGACTGAGACACAAGCACACCCCAGGGCACTGTATAGTGAAAGGGGCCAACTCTTCAAGGTGATGGAGTGGGTCCATTGGCTCATAATGAAATGGACTATAGACTATATGACTAGAATAGTAAAATCAGCACCTTTAAATCATTAGCATGCCTGGTTATTCAGACAATAGCACAGAGAGAGATCTCTAGGGTGGAGGCGTACAGCTATAGCCATAGTAATCACCATTCTGGGAACGATAACCACACCTTACTAACTGTGGCCCTCGATAGAATGGGTCTTTTTATTTGACAGCTCTGAAAGACATACTGTATAGTGTCTGGGGGAACCGCCGGTGCAATAATAATTGACTGGAAGTATTTTCTTTTTTATAATACACTGTAGCATGTTTTAATAGGAAATCGTAAACTGGAATTATCCTAAATGGTCTCGATGGGCTCTTACTTTTGGTCGGGTTTCTGGGTGAAGTGTATTAAAATATAATTCTGAACTGTCTGTTTTGAAGTGGAGAAGTAAGTCCCCTCGTCTGGCGTAGTCTCATACTTTATGGCTCTCTGTCTGTCACAGTTCTGCCTGCCTGACTGCCTGCCTGACTGACTGACTGGGGTACGTTTTCATAGTGTCTGGAGCAAGACAGACACACACACAGTTACTGTCACTCAGGATTCTGTAGGAATGGTGAGAGGTTAGGGACGTTTGGTGATGGAGGTGATGGGTGACAGGGCAGCCCACTGGAAGCTGGGTTCTGGCTAGGTTTCTGGGGGTGGCAGACAATGTTTTAGGTAAGGGCTGGACATGGACTGAGGAGGGTTAGTGATGCTGAGGCTAGTAATCAGGATACCAACTAGCACTCTGGCTGAGCTCAGTCAGGGCTGCATCTGATATGGAACCCTGAATACAGTGCACTATAAATTGAATAAGGGGCCTATTTATTCTGAATCACCTTTATTCTGAGCCATCGATAATACTGACCTTGAGGCACTCCAGAAGAGATGGTAGAGGAGGACAGTTTCCCCTGGCTGGTGCTAGGGATAACAGGGTAGGGTTAGGGACTGGCTGGGAACTGACCTGGAGGCACTCCAGAAGAGATGGTGGAGGAGGACAGTTGTCCCTGGCCCTTGGAGGTCATGCCGGCCACCTCGATGGTGTAGGTGGTGAGGGCGGTCAGCCCCGTGACGCGGTACTCCAGGGTCACGTTGGGGAGGTAGTGGGTCACCCGTGTGTTGGTGCGGTTAAACTCCTCCCACGAGATACGGTAGCCTGGAATAGAGAATCAATCAAATTCATCAATAAATACAATATTATTTGTGTATAGATTTTTTTACAAATACGAACTGAGCCTAATAGAAGAGAAACAGAGGACATTGATGAACAGAGGGAGGTGTATGGGTGGCCAGATCCATTGTGAATAAAGACAACTCTTAACATGAAGTGGGTCATCTTCTTCAGCTCTAATGTATTTGGCATGGCGTACCTGTGAGGACTCCATTCTTCTCTCCAGGTTCTCTCCAGCTCACTTTGAGAGACGTGTCTAGGATATCTGTGAAGCTCAGGTGACCCACAGCCCCAGGAGCTAGAGAGGAGGGCACGGTGGTTATTAGGATGAGAATTATAACACAATGGATCCCATGGAGCTCAATGGCATTCACAATTATATAGATGTCTTGTTGTACTATATTGAATAGCAAACAACATTTATTAAGTGTAATTTAATAAGTCTGTTTAACAAGAAATCAGGAAAATGTGGCTTTTACACTTTGAACAGTCATTACAGCTACTAAAATAGGCAACATTTTACTTGGAAAATAGCGTAATTACAAGTAGAGGCCCAGTACAGTATGGCCAACCAATTATCTCTTGAGAAAATGTGTCCCAATTATGTGTGGATGTGTGCAGAAACCCAAATGTAGCCTACGCATTCATTAGATCTGTAGAACTAGGCTGTTAGGCTGTGCTGAATAATAGATTTGACCCAGTGGGCATGTTTCAGTATGATTGGCCATGTCCATTCAACAGTGTGTGTGTGTGTGTGTGTGTGTGTGTGTGTGTGTGTGTGTGTGTGTGTGTGTGTGTGTGTGTGTGTGTGTGTGTGTGTGTGTGTGTGTGTGTGTGTGTGTGTGTGTGTGTGTGTGTGCGAGCGGGTGTGTGTGTGCGAGTGTGTGTGTGTGTGTGTGTGTGTGTGTGTGTGTGTGTGTGTGTGTGTGTGTGTGTGTGTGTGTGTGTGTGTGTGTGCGGGTGTGTGTGTGTGTGTGTGCGAGTGTGTGTGTGTGTGTGTGTGTGTGTGTGTGTGTGTGTGTGTGTGTGTGTGTGTGTGTGTGTGTGTGTGTGTGTGTGTGTGTGTGTGTGTGTGTGTGTGTGTGAGCGGGTGCATTTGGAACTCACTGTCTTCATGTGTCCTAAGGCCTTTAGCAGGGCTGCGGGGTCCATCCCCTGGCGTAGTGAAACAAAGCACAGAGGTGTAGTACTCTCTGAACTTCTTCAGCCCTGTCACGTAGCCCACATGCACACTATCCTGGAAGTTAGGTCTCACTGTAACCATGGTGACCTCCTCTTCCTGACCTGGCTCCCATGCCAACAGCTAGCAGAATGGGAAATGGGAACAGAGAAGGAAGAACGTGAGATCAAACTGGAAATAAGAAGTAAATGGTAGAACATAAACAGTAGAACATCTTATATGACTGACTGGTTTTACCTTCAGCCCTCAATTTGATATTGTGAATGAACAAAAGAGCACCAGATACCATATTAACTCTTTCATTGCCCACAATTTCCACCACACATTTTACCTAAATAGAACTGTTCCTCTCCAAGTCTAATCATGTTCACATTTTGTTTAAACCAACTCTCCTCCCTTTCATGTGCTTTTGACCTACTCTGGGGTGTCATGTGGCATCATAATTATTATATGAACGGTTAGTGTCACTCTAAACATATTCTTGTCAGTGAGTAAGCACTGGAAGGCAGGGCTGGAATGAGTCCACAGAGAGAGAGAAAGAGAGTGAAAAAGAGAGATTTCAGTTGCGGTGTATAGCAGGTCTAATGTAGAGGGATTGCACACACATAACAGAATGAGAGTTAATGTACCGAGTGGTCAATTAGGTGATTAGACAAATACTACCCGTGGCAAAAATATTGGGTCTATTTCAATCTTGGTTCCCAGGCTGTAAGTAGAGTTTGACTCTGGGAAAGAGTGCAGTGGTGTGGGTGTGTGAGCTGAATGTGGAATAAATGGATGCCCACTCTGCACACTCACTCATACAAAACACACACCTCATTCAAAACACACTCACTCATACAAAACACACACCTCATTCAAAACACACTCACTCATACAAAACACACACCTCATACAAAACACACACCTCATTCAAAACCCACACACTCATACAAAACACACACACAAGCTATCGCACACACACCTCATACTCACGAACAAGCACATACATTGGTTGTTCCACAAAATGAGTGCCTTTTGGACATGCAAACTTTTAAGAAATTAACTTTAAAATATATCTTCTTTCAACATTCAATTGCATGGAGGATATGTTTAGCCTACGGGAAAACACATTTCCCATCTCAGGCATTAAAATCCTGAGAACTAAGAGCATTTTATCTGCACTTTCACCACACTGTCTGTCAACCCTGTTACGGAAACTTATGTAACTATTATTTAAAAGCATTTATTTGATAAACCCAACATTCCTCATTGTTTAAGTATCCCTTCTACAAATAAACTCACATATAATATCAAACTGTTGGGCTGCTAACAGGGTTGACGATAACAGAGTTGAGGTTTTAGGTGAAGATCAGCCATTATTCCTCATGTGGTGAAGAGCATGGGAACACATGGTGTTCATGAAATTAGGAATTAGACATATGTTGCACACATCAAATTCAAGTTTTCCTAACATAAATTAAGCAAACAGACCACCTCAGTCAAAGATGATAAAACAATTATAAATATACCAAAAAGAGAGAGATTTCCTTCCTTTTCCACCATGCTGTTTAGAAGACCCAAACCATGTCACCTGCTGTGAATCATTTATACAATTGTACATTATTTTAAAGGGGTAAATTGTTGCCATTACAGGGTTTACTTTAAAATGAGGGACAGACACAAATGAATCACTAATCACGTGGAATATAAATAATCATCTTCAGAAATGACTGTCAAAGCAGCAAAATAACTAGGCCTTTACAATGATGCTGAAATTGGGAAAATGTTTGTACAAAGTGGGTTGAAATCTTCCTAGAACTGATACAGGGTTGATGGAGGAACATGTAAAAAAATGCAGAAATTTCACATTTTAGCAAGCCTTTATTCATATAAAAAAATCAGCTTTATTGAATTCTCCATGTGGTCTATGGTGCACTTGATTGACTATAACATGCTTTTAAAATTCAATATTGGTGCCCAATTTCTACTTAAAATGTCAAAAGGACACAAAAGGGGGCTCCCGAGTGGCGCAGCGGTCTAAGGCACTGCATCTCAGTGCTAGAGGCATCACTACAGACCCTGGTTCGATTCCAGGCTGTATCACAACCGGCCGTGATTGGGAGTCCCATAGGGCAGCGCACAATTGGCCCAGCGTCGTTCGGGGTAGGCCGTCATTGTAAATAAGAATTTGACAAGAGAAATAAACAGTAAACATCACCCTCCCTCCATCCCTCCCAGTAACCTCTCTCTTGGGACAGGCCCTGCAGTCAGAGAGAGTAGTGACGCCTGAGATGTCCTGCTAAGTGAACTCTCCAGAGAGAAACACAATGCATGTGTCATCACATCTCAAAGACTTTCTACAGAATGAAGTTCCAGTACAGCTGACTCTAAACAGTCATTCTCCATAAAGCTCATTCTGATCCTATCAAGTACATCTGTAAATAACAAAACCAGCTTTCTTAACAGTATGGGCTGGAGAGATTGAACAAACGACTTCCAGATCTAGTAAGCCACAAGATAGATAGCTGGTAAAATGCTCAGAAAATGAAAGTCAAAGAAACAAATAAAAAATTGGAAGCCATCTTTCACAATGGTTAGTAGTGGCATATCTCTTTCCCCTTGTGACACAGTATGAGACATGTACCAGCCTGTACCATTCTATCACCTAGTTGATCGATGAGACTGCACCTAATGACAGGCTGTCTCTAACCTCGCAGCCATAGTTCTATCACCCATTAAATGGTACTGCCCTTAGTGCCATGGTGACTTGTGTCTATCACCCATTAGATGGTACTGCCCTTAGTGACAGGGTGACTTGTGTCTTATGATGTCCCTCACCTTGTATCCCTGGTTGATCCCGTTGATGAACTGAGGGTTAGGGGCGGCCCAGGTGATACGGATGGTTGTGGAGTTGACAGCCTCTGCCTGAACATTACTGGGGGCTATAGTCGGCACTGAGGAAGATAAGTGAGAAAAAAGGAGAAGAGAGAATCAGAGAAAGAGAGAGAGAGCGAGAGAGAGATAGAGAGAGAGAGAGGGAGAGGTGAGAGGAATGGATAGAGAGAACATAAGATTAAACTAAACACCTTATAGATTGGACAGCCTTGGCTGGAAGAATTTACAGTATGTGTCTATATCCCAGGTATTGCTATTGATTCTGCAGGGCAGGGGCCGCCATATTCACTTCTTCACACCTTCCCTTTCTTCTTTTTCTTCTTCTACCCCGAGGCTCAGGACTCATTACAACACTGTAACCTTACTGCTTTCCCGTTGCATCTGCGACCTCAAACTTTAAATCTACTGCCAAGGTAGTGTAAGGTAATGTGCTATCCAGAGCGTACAGAGGATGCAACAGGAAGACACACAGCTTTCTTCAGAAAGATATCAATGTATTCAGCAAGACTTCAATGATATTTGACGTGCGTGCTAACTCCAAGCACTGACTGTGTGGTCTTCTACATGAACGGTATCAAGAAAATATCCCCGTTGAACATCCTTCTTATGTCCTCAAAACAGGCAGGGATATTTACTTAACAAGTTCATTTATGTGTCAAGTCATTAAATAGGTATACAAAGTTAACAACTCCACAGATACAATCCTTGCCATTACATTTATTTTCCACATTGTCTAAGTATTTATCTGACTGACAAGCATAAGGACCAATGAGCAGAGATTATTCCAGTTCACATCTGACTCACAAGCATAAGGGCCAATGAGCAGTGAGTATCCAGGATCACTCACCTCCCTGCAACGTCCACTCAGTGACCTTGTGGCTGAAGGTTCCTAGCCCCGCCCAATTGTAGGCTGCCACTTCAATCTCATAATTGGTCCAGATGATAAGATCTTCCAGGAGAAGGTTGGTCACGTCTGGTTTGGAGATGTTCTTACTCTGGTAGTCCACTGGAAGACCTGTCAGACGGTACCTGAGAGGAGAGATAGAGTAGGAGAGAATGAAGAGAGGGAGGAGAGAGGTTAGTCTGGTCTGGTTTGGAGATGTTACTTTGATACTCCATCAGCAGACCTGTTAGACGATACCTGAGAAGGCAATCTAGTATGAGTCGATTGTAGCCACAAGGCCACCGGGGGTGCAGAAATTGAGCACAAACGGATTCTTAGTCGTAGAACAAGGCATTCAACTCTTGCGTTTTTGTATCACGGTACCTGAGACACCGCGCCAGAGTGTTTTCATACTAGGGACTGTAGTACATAACATCTACAGTAGGGGGAAACAGAGCACAAGACTACAGCACTCGCCAGAGTGAGCAGATGACGATGACGACATTGGCTCTAACTCTAAAGGATTGGAATATCTACAGAATGCCTGCCACCTTATTTGGTCTACACCATGACACAACCAGCAACAAACCTACTGTAAACTGAGTTTATCCTTATTGATAAACTGCCAGAGACTACAACAGTAGGCCTACCCCATAAACGACTCTTTCTCTCGCATCGAACCACAGACAGTGGTTTTACTTCATTATGAACATGACTACTTATGTTATGTGCTATCGTACAGCATAACAACTCTCCTCCTTCATTCAGAGAACCAGGGATATAGCAGCCAACCCATCCTGTTATCCCATGGTGTTGTGTTCTCACCGGACGCTGTAGCCTCTGAGGATCCCGTTCTGGTGGCTCTCTGGTGGGGGCTGCCACTGGATCATGATGGACTGGTTGGTGCGGCCACTGGCGATCACGTTCTGGGGAGGAGCACTGGGAGGTTCCTCTGGTAGAGATACACTGCAGAGAGTGGAGATAGACAGAGAAAGTAGGGAACAAGAGAAAGATACAGAGAGAAATGAGGGGAAGAAAGAGGGATGTTTATCTGTCCAAAGAGGAGGGTCACGTCACACACAGATTTCAATACTCTTAAGACTGCATTTTACGCTGTCCCAGTTGATTTGTTGATCTGGCAATGAACTGTTTCTCTCTACAACTATGAGAACCACTGTCTCTGTCATAACCACTTTGTCTTTCATTGCCTCTCAGCAATAACTCATCCTATCTACCTATTTCAGCTGTGGAAAAAGCATCATTACGCCTTTTCCTAAAATATCCCCTACAGATGGAGACATAAGGTACCATTCCAGAGAGTGAAAAGGCTAAGACCACAGTGCACCAGTCAGATGATGCTCAATCAATTAAATCCAGTAAAACACTACAGTTTATTCCTACCCTGTCAAAACCAAAGAGCCTAGAGAAAGATACTGTATGACGCTTCTGAAGCAAGGCGGAGTTGAGATCAAATGGAAGCACAAAGTGCTCGATGTGAATCCCTGTGCTGTCGGGCGGGAGCGCCCTATGGCTCTACTCTCAGCTGGAGATGGCTGGGGATCCAACAGTTTGCATTTGAGCTAGCGTGACTTGCTAGCCGGTGTAAGAGGACGGTTGCGTTATGGGCCCTGGTTAAAAAGCAGTGCACTATACAGGGAATAGCGTGCCACTTGGGATGCAGGGGGGGGGGGGGGGTCATTTTAAAGGAGACACACTGTACAATATCCTAAGTGACTCAGGCTAGTGAAGCTAACCTGATCTCCACACTCTCCCGGGACACCCACAAATCCCTCTCTGAGTGAGTGAGGTGGTGGTGTGTGTCTGGCTTCATCGGCTCAAATACTGTTCCGTCAGCAGATAAACACACACATGCACACACCATGGACAATGTGTACTGGGACAGGGGATGACACACTTGTTGTCTGGGAGACTGAGTGGGCTGTTATCATTGAATAGCATGATATAAGGGGAGAGAAGGATCCTCTGAGGACCCTCACCTGCTTGCTCATGCTCATGTACACGCTTTCTAACTAACTAGCTAACTCACACAATTGTTCATTCATTTATCCACTCACCGGTCAGTCTCCTTGCTGAACTGGCCCTTTCCCACGTCATTGACGGCACACAGGCGGAACTGGTAGGAGCGTGCTGGGATGAGCCCACTGACTGTCACCGCGGTCGACTCAGGCTCTATGTTGGCCAGGAGGATAGCCCAGGGAGCGTCTAGGACAGGGAGAGAAACATACAATTAGTGGATGATCTAATCCTTATTCCTTCTATTCCTCTTACTAACTGTGGATTCTTTGTTCTCATTCTATTTTTTCTCATTCTACTCTCCTCATCTAGTTGAATTTCTTTCCTCCCTGGCTACTCCTTGCCTGGCTACCTTTCCACATCGCTCCAGACAAAATTACGTTTCTTCTCCATAATGAGTCTGGATTTGCCTCCCTCCCCTACGATTTCTAGAATGCGAATATTCTGACCATTACTGATTGGTCCCAGAAACCAATGGGCTGGGGAAGAGCCTGCCTACATGATGGCGTCATCAACTTTGAAACTTTGATTGGTTAGATTTGTTAGAGACGATCCAATCGCTGATGAATTGGCTGTGGACAACACCCCTTTTTGAAGTCACACAAACTACTTCTAGTAGGTTCAGACTGAAAGTATGTAGCGCTCAATAGAGCAGCGGATTAACTTCAGAGTCGTCAGGCAGGTGTCCACCTGAGATCACTCACTGTTCTCGGAGACCTCCAGGACGTAGTGAATTAGGGGGCTGTTCCCGTCAAAGGGTTTGGCCCATGTCAGGTTGATGGCCCTCTTCTCTGAGGAGCTCAGCAGAGACACAGGGTTCTCTGGAGCATAGGGCAGCTGCCTGTGAGGGGAAGATAGACAGATAGTCAGAGAGCTCATCAGAGAGGCGGGCAGACAGAGGAGATATGACTGGATTCGTTTTCCTATTCTTAGAGGTAAGAATTACTCAAAATCCTTCTTTATGGGAACCTAGGAGAGAAGGGAAGAAAAGAAAAGAGAGATAGACAGATAGGAGCAGTGGCGTGTATTCATGGTTGACCCATGACCCATAGTTATCCTTAAATTCGCAAATGGCCTCAGAGCGAGCCAAACAGCACCCATCTGTCTCTCTACATGTAGGTCATCTATCTGATACTGTCTTGTTGGAATGAGTATGACGTTGTTGCCGTCCGTAGTAGAGGTCGACCGATTAATCGGAATGGCCGATTAATTAGGGCCGATTTCAAGTTTTCATAACAATCGGTAATCGTCATATTTGGACACCGATTGTGGCCGATTAAATGTTTTTTTTTTTAACCTTTATTTAACTAGGCAAGTCAGTTAAGAACACATTCTTCTTTTCAATGACGGCCTAGGAACGGTGGGTTAACTGCCTTGTTCAGGGGCAGAACAACAGAACAATTCAGCTCGGGGATTCGATCTTGCAACCTTCTGGTTACTAGTCCAACGCTCTAACCACCTGCCTTACATTGCACTCCACGAGGAGCCTGCGTGGCAGGCTGACTACCTGTTACGCGAGTGCTGCAAGAAGCCAAGGTAAGTTGCTAGCTAGCATTAAACTTATCTTATAAAAAACAATCAACCTTAATATAATCACTAGTTAACTACACATGGTTGATAATATTACTAGTTTATCAAGCGTGTCCTGCGTTGTATATAATCGATACGGTGCCTGTTAATTTCTCATCGAATCACAGCCTACTTCTCCAAACGGGTGATTTAACAAGCGCATTCGTGAATAAAAGCACTGTCATTGCACCAATGTGTACCTAACCATAAACATCAATGCCTTTCTTTAAAATCAATACACAAGTATATATTTTTAAACCTGCATATTTAGTTAATATTGCCTGCTAACATTACTTTCTTTTAACTAGGGAAATTGTGTCACTTCTCTTGCGTTCCGTGCAAGCAGTCAGGGTATATGCAGCAGTTTGGGCCGCCTGGCTCGTAGCGAACTGTTGCGACCATTGATTCCTAACAAAGACCGTAATTAATTTGCCAGAATTGTACATAATTATGACATAACATTGAAGGTTGTAAAATGTAACAGCAATATTTAGACTTAGGGATGCCACCCGTTAGATATAATACGGAACGGTTCCGTATTTCACTGAAAGAATTAACATTTTGTTTTCGAAATGATAGTTTCCGGATTTGACCATATTAATGACATAAGGCTCGTATTTCTATGTGTTTTTATGTTATAATTAAGTCTATGATTTGATATTTGATAGAGCAGTCTGACTGAGCGGTGGTAGGCAGCAGCAGGCTCGTAAGCATTCATTCAAACAGCACTTTCGTGCATTTGCCAGCAGCTCTTCATTGTGCTTCAAGCATTGAGCTGTTTATGACTTCAAGCCTATCAACTCCCGAGATTAGGCTGGTGTAACCGATGTGAAATGGCTAGCTAGTTAGCGGGGTGCGCGCTAATAGCATTTCAATCGGTGACGGCAATCGCTCTTAGACCTTGAAGTAGTTGTTCCCCTTACTCTGCAAGGGCTGCGGCATTTGTGGGTCAATGGATAACGATGCTTCGAGGGTGGCTGTTTTCGATGTGTTCCTGGTTTGAGCCCAGGTAGGGGCGAGGAGAGGGACGGAAGCTATACTGTTACACTGACAATACTAAAGTGCCTATAAGAACATCCAATAGTCAAAGGTATATGGAATACAAATGGTATAGAGAGAAATAGTCCTATAATTCCTATAATAAATACAACCTAAAACTTCTTACCTGGGAATATTGAAGACTCATGTTAAAAGGAACCACCTGCTTTCATATGTTCTCATGTTCTGAGCAAGGAACTTAAACGTTAGCTTTTTTACATGGCACATATTGCACTTTTACTTTCTTCTCCAAAACTTTGTTTTTGCATTATTTAAACCAAATTGAATGTTTCATTATTTATTTGAGGCGAAATTGATTTTATTGATGTATTATATTAAGTTAAAATAAAAGTGTTCATTCAGTATTGTTGTAATTGTCATTATTACAAATAAATAAATAAATAAAAATCGGCCAATTAATCGGTATCTGCTTTTTTTTGGTCCTCCAATAATCGGTATCGGCATTGAAAAATCATAATCGGTCGACCTCTAGCCCGTAGCATTGATGGCAAGGGAAGCCAGCGAGCATTTGGCCTCCCTTGATAAAAAAAAATATAAAAAAAATTGCCAATCAGCATTGAGCTAAACTGAGCTAAACTGAGTTAGCTCAACTGTGAATGGTCCTGGCGCACCAAAAAAAAGTGTCAAGGGAAGCCAGCTTGGATTTGGGCTCTTATCAAATCACATTGAGAGCATACGTCATTGACAGAAAAACTTGAATTGTTGCATCTCGATGTGTTGTTGTCCTCCGGTGGCTAGCTAGCCAGCTAGTTAAAATGATCCCTTTCCTAAATTAGCCATGGATGGAGATTGGGATTTGGTGTTACTTCATTCTCTGTGCTGGCCAATGATTGTAATGGCGATTCAGATTCAATCATTAATTTATACATTGTTGTGCCCCTGGACTGAGAGGATGGAAGTTCAATATGTAGCTAGATGTAGAAGGCTAATGTTAACTAGCTAACGTTATCCATGAATGGAAGTTAGGCTAGCGAGCAAGCATTTTACCCAGGTAGCCTAGGACAACAAAATAGTGATAGACCGTTTTGTCAACATGAAAGAGAGGAGGATGGCATTAGTGAGAGTTAACATGTTTTTCTACTTGCACGAACGAACGAACGCACGCACGCACGCACGCACGCACGCACACACACACACACACACACACACACACACACACATACACACACACACACACACAAACACACACACACACACACACACACACACACAAATTAGAACCATGGATAGTCACATTATACTTAGCCTAAGTTGATTGGACTAAATTGTTTTTGGTATCTTTAGTTGTCACTGTATTAGACTAAGCAGCGGTGATTTGATGATGAAATGTTGAAGTTAAAATGATGCTGGAATAGTGGAGGCAGCTCCTGTTTTCTTTGTGACTTGCTGTAACTCTCTGTGGTTCTAAATCAATAGTTGTTAAGTGGTCCGAAAATGTCGGAAACATTAACTTGCTTGACCATGCTGTAGGTCATGTAACTGTCTGTTACTGTAGATGCAATATGCTTTGTGGACTTCACTGGTCAGGGGTTGAATTCCGGTTTTGTGATAAAACAATATATCACGCACCGCTACTGCCTACTGGACAGGAGCGGGGTGAAACAGGTGAGAGACAGGAGACAGGAGAGGTGCCAAATTTCACTGTCTTCAGAGTCTGAAAATGAGTCAGAGGTGGAAAATGAAGGTAAGGTGTGCAAAAAGTCAGAAAGTTTGAAAATGTTGAAGGTGAGAAAACAGAATTGTTTTTGCATCCGTGCGTGCTTGTGCTAAAAAGAGAACAAGATATTTTGAGAGAATTTCAAAAAGGCCATAACGAGGATAACATAGAAAAAAACAGCATCTCTTGTTCACCACAGGATGAGCATGAAAGAGAGAGAGAGAAAACAAGAGAGGGAGAGCGAGATATGTCGATGGTGTTACCTGACTCGGAGGTGTGCGCTGCGTGAGTCGTTGCCCCCTACGGAGGTGACCCTGCAGGTGTAGGTCCCGATGTCACCTGACCAGGTCTGGGAGATGTGAAGGGTACCATCAGGGTCCAGACGGATACGGGGGATAGACTGGGCGTTGATGACCGATCCCTCCTTTTCCCAAACATACCTACAGTATAACACACAGTTTGTTTGGATGTTAGTTACCATTGGTCAACTATACTGAAAATAACGGGAAAAGTATGTGGACAGCTGCTACATGCTTCAGCACTCGGCGGTCATGTTCTGTGAGCTTGTGTGGCGTACCACTACGCGGCTAAGCAGTTGTTGCTCTAGAAGTTTCCACTTCACAATAACAGCACTTACAGTTGACCAGGAAAGCTCTAGCAGGGCAGAAATTTGATGAACTGACTTGTTGAAAGGTGGCATCTTATGACGGTGCCACGTTGAAAGTCACTGAGCTCTTCAGTACGGGCCATTCTACTACCAATGTTTGTCTATGGAGATTGCATGTCGGTGTGCTCGATTTTATACACCTGTCAGCAACGGGTGTGACTGAAACAGCTGAACCCACTAATTTGAAGGGGTGTCCACATACTTATGGCCATGTAGTGTACGTATACAATTTAAGATTATCTGAACGACTTTGTGCCAGTTTGAAGTGTGTGGTTCCAAAGCGTCAATAAATATTTTCCCTCTTGCACACTCTCTCTCTGCTACATACACACACATCCACACACGGACACATTCGCACACGCACACACACACACACACACACACACACACACACACACACACACACACACACACACACACACACACACACACACACACACACACACACACACACACACACACACACACACACACACACACACACACACACACACACACACACAAAGTGGGGTACTACTTGCTGCTGTGTGTGTGTGTGTGTGTGTGTGTGTCAGAAAAATCAGAAGAATCCCCATGACGGTTCGCTCTTCATTAAAAGGCAAGTCCAGGGCTATTATAGGCTCCTTTCATCTCTCCCACTTTATGATTGTAGCCAAGCACAACAGCAGGATACCGGGCAGGAAAACACTGTCTCTGACACTAGCATATCAAAAGACTGATTCAAACACATCACAAATGATCTGCTCAAATGCAAAGCGCACACACACACACGCACGCACACACACACACACACACACACACACACACACACACACACACACACACACACACACACACACACACACACACACACACACACACACACACACACACACACACACACACACACACACACACACACACACACACACACTCATCAAGGCATAGAGAGAGGTCGAGAGCGAGATCTGAATACTGACAGCTATTGAACTTGACTATACTTTGTATTAGTGTCCTACATCACACAGCTCAATAGCTTTAGACTGTGGTGTTATTGTAGGACCGGTGGGAAGGTGCTGTATGTGTGTTGCTTCTTAACATGCACAGCAGGTGTAGGCTCGGGCCTCTGTGACCTTGTCATTTTGTGCATTGTTAGTGTGTGCTGTTGTATGTAAGGTTGGAGAAAAGTGTACGTGTGTGTCTGTGTGTTAATGCTGAGCGATTAGTGCTTTTTTAAGGTTAGTTTGGTTTCGGTTTGATTATTAAAAAAATTATCAGTTTTCAATTTTGGTTTAAAAAATGTCTGACAAAATCACTATTTTAGTAGTTCTTCAAAGTAAATAATGCATACTTTTATGGATGCTGAATACCAACTATCAATCACTTAGATCATGTATTTTCAGGTAGAGATACCTCGAAACAACAGCTTTCTATGCCTTTGGATCACACATTCTTCTGTCTCTTCTCTCAGAGTCTGCCTGACACTAACCTAACGTAGCAGAGGCCTAAGGAACACACAGACCGGACAAGTAGGCGCGCAATTGAAAATGGTCATTGTAGTTAATAATGCAAAACACATTGTAATTTTGAGCTAAACTATGTAGAATATTAGCCTCTTGGAAACTACATCTCCCTACTATATCGCACAGATTTATCTTTAGAGAAATAATTGAACGATGTTGTCAACGAGTTGTTTAAAAACTGAAAAATAAGCAACATTTTGGTTAATCGCTCAGCACTGTTCTGTGTTTCTATGTGTGTCTCTCTCTCTGTTTGTGTGTTGGTCGGTGGGTGGGTTGGTTGGTGGATGTGTGTGGGTGCGTTGTGTGTGTGCGTTTGTGTCACTGTACATCGTGATTGGTGTGTGTGTGTGATCTCCTACCTAACGGTGACACTGGGGTCGTGTGTAACTCCACAGGTCATGGTGGCCTTGGTGCCTTTGATGACACTCTGGTCCTGAGGGGGGGTGTTGATACGTGTACGAGCTATAGGGGAGAGAGAGAGTGGATGCATGAATACACATGTTCTGATTTCGCCAAGTGGCACATGTTGTCCCTGGATCAAGTCCATCAACCAATCAGATAATAGTCTGCTATGTGACATCATCAAAATGTGCAAGATTTAGCGAGTCTCACCCAGGGACCGACGCAGTGCACAAGACACTCCCTCCTCCCACCTACACACACACACACACACTCACCCCACACCAACAGGTCAGCAGCAGCCTCGTCTATGCCCCGGGAGTTGCTGGCCATGCAGGTATAGGTGCCAGCGTCTGATAAGTGGGAAGGAGAGATGAGCAGGCTGCCTGACTCCAGCAGGGTGAACCTGGGCAGCTGGACAGAACCACTGGCCAGGACACGCTCACCTGGGGGTAGAGAGAGAGAGAGAGAGTGAGAAAGAGAGAGAGAGAGAGAAAGAGAGAGAGAGAGAGAAACACAGTTAATTTCGGACACTCATATGTGTTTTTGTAACTGACCTCTGATGTCTTGATGGGTTGGAAAAATGTAGGGGAAGCTGGGGAAACTGTTTGTGGTAACTGATTGATTGATTGAGTGTTACTATTTATTGATTTAATTTCGTATTCAATGTTAATTTGCAAAAGAGACCTGCGGCTCAATATCGCTGCCCACACCTGCCCGTCTAGCATCACTACTCTGGACGGTTCTGACTTAGAATCTGTGGACAACTACAAATACCTAGGTGTCTGGTTAGACTGTAAACTCTCCTTCCAGACTCACATTAATTTCTTATGGCTGGGGGGCAGTATTGAGTAGCTTGTATGAATAAGGTGCACAGAGTAAACTGCCTGTTACTCAGGCCCAGAAGCTACAATATGCATATTATTAGATTTGGATAGAAAACACGCTGAAGTTTCTAAAACTGTTTGAATGATGTCTGTGAGTATAACAGAACTCATATAGCAGACAAAAACCTGAGAAAAAATCCAACAAGGAAGTGGGAAATGTGAGGTTTGTAGGTTTTCAAGTCTTTGCCTATCCAAGATACAGTGTAAATTTGGTCCGATTAAACTTCCTAAGGCTTCCACTAGATGTCAACAGTCTTTAGAACCTTGTTTCAGGCTTCTACTGTGAAGGGGGAGCGAATAAGAGCTGTTTGACGAAGAGGTCTGGCAGAATGCCATGAGCTAAGTCATGCATGCGGCCGTGAGAGTGAGCTCTGTTCCTTTTCATTTCTAAAGACAAAGGAATTGTCCGGTTAGAATATTATTGAAGAGTTATGATAAAAACATCCTAAAGATTGATTATATATTATATTTGTTTCTACAAACTGTAATGGAACTTTTTGACTTTTCGTCTGGACTAAGTGCCTGCTCCTCGTGAATTTGTATTTTGTGAACTAAACTGAAACAAAAAGGAGGTATTTGGACATAAATGATGGACTTTATCGAACAAAACAAACATTTATTGTGGAACTGGGATTCCTGGGAGTGCATTCCGATGAAGATAATCAAAGGTAAGTGAATATAATAATGCTATTTCTGACTTCTGTTGACTCCACAACATGGCGGGTATCTGTATGGCTTGTTTTGGTGCCTCAGCGCTGTACTCAGATTATTGCATGGTGTGCTTTTTCCGTAAAGCTTTTTTGAAATATGACTCAGCGGTTGCATTAAGGAGAAGTATATCTTTAAGCATCTCCAATCCAAAATTAAATCTAGAATCGGCTTCCTATTTCGCATAAAAGCATCCTACACTCATGCTGGCAAACATACCCTCGTAAAACTGACTAACCTACCGATCCTCGACTTTGGCGATGTCATTTACAAAATAGCCTCCAACACTATACTCAGCAAATTGGATGCAGTCTATCACAGTGCCATCTATTTTGTCACCAAAGCCCCATATACGACCCACCACTGCGACCTGTATGCTCTCGTTGGCTGGCCCTCGCTTCATATTCGTCGCTAAACCCACTGGCTCCAGGTCATCTATAAGTCTCTGCTAGGTAAAGCCCCGCCTTATCTCAGCTCACTGGTCACCATAGCAGCACCCACTCGTAGCACGTGCTCCAGCAGATATATTTCACTGGTCACCCCCAAAGCCAATTCCTGCTTCGGCCGCCTTTCCTTCCAGTTCTCTGCTGCCAATGACTGGAACGAACTGCAAAAATCACTGAAGCTGGAGACTCATATTTCCCTCACTAGCTTTAAGCACCAGCGGTCAGAGCAGCTCACAGATCACTGCAACTGTACATAGCCCATCTGTAAATAGCCCATCCAACTACCACATCCCCATACTGTTATTTATTTAATTTATTTTGCTCCTTTGCACCCCAGTATCTCTACTTGCACACTCATCTTCTGCGCATTTATCACTCCAGTGTTTAATTGCTATATTGTAGTTATTTTGCCACTATGGCCTATTTATTGCCTTACCTCCCTTATCCTACCTCATTTGCACACACTGTATATATACTTTTTCTATTGTATTATTGACTGTATGTTTGTTTATTCCATGAGTAACTGTGCTGTTGTTTGTGTCGCACTGCTTTGCTTTATCTTGGCCAGGTCGCAGTTGTAAATGAGAACTTGTTCTCAACTGGCCTACCTGGTTAAATAAAGGTGAAATAAAAAAATATAAAAAATATGACTCTCTGCTTAAATAAAGGTTAACCTGTTGGGGATGGGGGCGCTGTTTAGACTATTTATGCTAATTTGGGTAATTTTTGAAACGGCTTCCCACAAAATCCTTGATCGTACAATATGCATATTATTATTATTATTGGATAGAAAACAGTCTATAGTTTCTTTAGGAGTTGAAATTTTGTCTCTAAGTGGAACAGAGCCCATTCTACAGCAATTTCCCTGACATGGATTCAGATTTCAGAAATGTTGGCCACTGTTCTGAAGTCAGTTAAAACGGCACTGATATTGCTATGACTATACGGACACTTCTTACGTCTTCCCCTGGATGCCTTTACGTGATGACGATTCCAATGGGGTCGATTGCGCGTTCACAGGCCCTATAAATCAAAAAACCCTGTAGCTAGCAAGTCTTTCCTTGCTGCGTAACGCGCGTGCTGGACACCGACCCGCTCCTGTTCCAAGCGTTAGTTTAGCCTGTTATATTTCTCCGGTCATCTTTTCACTCGTTATAGGAGTTAAAAACATCATAAGGTAGTTAATTTAAAGCGTTTTATAGCAATTTATATCCGTTTAGTGCGATTTTGGGACATTTATTTTTGCAACGATGTGAAAAGTTGGGCACGCTTTTCAGTTCATCCCGAACGCAGTTGACATTTCCACATGGCAAGAGGACAGCTTTCCACCAAAAGACGATTTCTCCCAAGAAAGGATCCTTTGCCCAAGATACTGATGGAAGAACAGCTCAAGGTAGGACATTTTTATTATGATAAATCGTGTTTCTGTCGAAACATTTTAGTGGCTTAGGACGCCATGTTTTATGACGTAGCTTCGCTAGGCGCAAACTGTATTGAAAAGTAAGGATAAATTAAAAAATGTTATTCCGCAATTGTATTAAGAATTAAATTGTCTATCAATCCCTGTCCACCCTATATTTTTTAGTCACGTTTATGAGTATTTATGTATAAGAGTAGATCACTGTCTAAGTGGCGCAAGGACTTTTTCTTTACCAGCTTGTCTACATTTCACATTGTCTAACCATGATTTTGGTGGCTAAATATAAACATTTGCGATCAAACTCTATATGGAATGTGTAATATGATGTTACAGGAGTGTCATCGGAAGAATTCTGAGAAGGTTAGTGAAAAAATTAATATCTTTTGGCGATGATGACTTTTATCGCTCACTTTGGCTAGAATCAATGCTGGGCTGCTATGTGCTATGTGCTATGCTAATATAACGATTTATTGTGTTTTCGCTGTAAGACACTTAGAAAATCTGAAATATTGTCTGTATTCACAGGATCTGTGTCTTTCGATTCGTGTATGCTGTGTATTTTTACGAAATGTTTGATGATTAGTAAGTAGGTAAACACGTTGCTCTAAGTAGTTTTTCTATTCCATTTGTGACGGTGGGTGCAATTGTAACCTATGCCATCTACCTGAAATATGCACTTTTTTCTAACAAAACCTATCCCATACCATAAATATGTTATCAGACTGTCATCTGATGAGTTTTTTTGTTGGTTAGGGGCTATAAATATCTTAGTTTAGCCGAATTGGTGATGGCTACTGGTGTTGGTGGACAAATAAAAGATGGTGGATTATGCTAATGTGTTTTTAGGTAATAGATGTACATCTTTACATATTGTGTCTTCCCTGTAAAACATTTTAAAAATCGGACATGTTGACTGGATTCACAAGATCTGTGTCTTTCATTAGCTGTATTGGACTTTAATGTGTGAAAGTTAAATATTTTAAAAAAATATTTTTTTTGAATTTCGCGGCACTGGTTTTTCAGTGGGGGGGGGGGGGGTGTGCCGCTAGCGCCACGCTGATCCTAGACAGGTTAAATAAAAAACGTAATAAACTAATGGCTGGTATTCGTCTGCATTAGCTAGATAGACTGGTACCATGGGAGATACTGTGGATTCATCCAGCCTTTTGCAGATAGTTGAGTAATGTTATGATTGGACTGCTCCGTTCTGGTTAAGTCCATTATTCAATCATAATGGAAAGAACATATTGTGAATGTCTGCTTCTCCCCTATGACACAGTGTGTGCCTGGTGGAGGGGTGCAGTGGAGAGAGTCTGACCTTTCTGCCAGGTGATGGCCGGTCTGGGAGCTCCTGATGTTTCACAGTGGAGGATGATTGACATGCCGTCAATCACTGTACTGTCGGATGGCCCAGCTGTGATATTAGGGGCGATGCCTGAGGGGATACAAGCACGTACGTGCACACACACACACACACACACACACACACACACACACACACACACACACACACACACACACACACACACACACACACACACACACACACACGAGAGACGGAGAGAGAGCAGGTTAGAGAATACACAGACAACACATACTGATGAAAGAGAAGGTACGGTGCATGTCATTTTTTGTTGTTGAAAAAAAACAGACAAACACACACATGTACACGGGCACGCACACGCACACACACACACACACCCATTCACACACATTGATTGGAAGTACAAAGGCAGGCAGAGGGTTACAGAGAGGTGAGGGAAAGAAGTTGTCTTCAATAGGAACTCATCAAACCCCTCCAGACATTAATGGCTGTCTGAGACAGACCTTTTCTCTGTCCTGGATCTGTGTTCAGCGAGCGCTTTGTAGCTCTAACACTCCCAGGATCAACACAGCAGTCACCCACTTTTCATTCCCTTCATACCATCCACTCACAACCCAGAAAGAAAGAGAGAGAGCGCAAAAGAGAGAGAGGAAGGCAGTGAAGGAAAAGGGAAAACACAGGGCGACAAAGCCTTCTCCCCCCCTGTTCACAACAGGCAATTAATCAAAGTCTTAGAAGATGACATCAGAACATGCCACTCGCAGAACTGACAGAGAGAGAGAGGAAGAGAGGAAGGTAAAGAAAGAGAGTTAGAGAAAGAGAAGGGAGTGGTATAGAGAACAGGGAGGGCTAGGGAGAGCAGCAATAAACCAGGTAGGCTGAGACAGATAAGAGGACGGTGCTTCAGGTAGAGAGAGGGAGGGGTGTACTAACAGAACGATTCATTCATTCTGATAACAGGGTTCAAATAAGTGGTACACATCAACGTAGGAAGTATGTCAAATGAATGAGTAAAGGTAGCGCGAGGAGTAAGACGTGAGTAAAAAGACAGAATAAAAAGAACAGCATGGAGACTCACTAGTGACAGCCAGGTAGGTGTTGGTCTGCACCTCTCCAGCTAGGTTCCGGGCGAAACACTGGAACATTCCTGTGTCGTCGGGCAGAAGGCCATTGACCTGCAGACTGCCCCCCACCAACACCCTGTACCTGGGGGTCTTCACCGGACTGATGGGCACCGCGTCCTTATACCACACAATGTCTGGCTGAGGCACACCTAGAGGAAGGAGAGAGGTGGTTATATACTGGAAAAGTGGTCAACACACTTTTGTCCTGTATATGTGGATATGTGGGGATATATAATCAAACACACACATACCTGGATATGTGGATATGTGGGGACAGAAATGCACAAACATAGACACAGACAGATACACATGTGATCATGCTCTGAACTCATACATGTGCGTCCATATGGACACATATGAAACCATATGCATACACACAGATACCCAGAAATGTGCACGTCTCACCTCGTGCCTGGCAGGGGATATCCACCACTTTCTCCATCTCAGCAGTGATGTGTTTCTCTGGTTCCTTCACAAACTGGGGAGGCTCTGAAGGAGAGAGAGATATGGTCATCCACTAAAAGTCTCACACATTTGCATGATTTACGCAAAACACATGTTTCTCAAGATATGATTTGGCCATTCAGAATCAGTGTGGATTGTAAATTCATGAACACAGATCAAACTAAACTAATGCATACCTTGAACATGTAAGATTGCCCCAGATTCTCACCCTGTACATGTAAATAGGCCCCTGAGAGGCCACAGAGTCTTACCTTGAACATGTAGGTAGGCCCCAGATATATTCATACCTTGAACATGTAGGTAGGCCCCAGATATATTCATACCTTGAACATGTAGGTAGGACTCATATATATTCATACCTTGAACATGCAGGTAGGCCCCAGATATATTCATACCTTGAACATGTAGGTATGCCCCACATATATTCTTACCTTGAACATGTAGGTAGGCCCCATATATATTCTTACCTTGAACATGTAGGTAGGCCCCAGATATATTCATACCTTGAACATGTAGGTAGGCCTAGGTCCCATATACAGTATATTCATACCTTGAACATGTAGGTAGGCCCCAGATATATTCATACCTTGAACATGTAGGTAGGCCCCAGATATATTCATACCTTGAACATGTAGGTAGGCCCCAGATATATTCTTACCTTGAACATGTAGGTAGGCCCCAGATATATTCATACCTTGAACATGTAGGTAGGCCCCAGATATATTCTTACCTTGAACATGTAGGTAGGCCCCAGATATATTCTTACCTTGAACATGTAGGTAGGCCCCAGATATATTCATACCTTGAACATGTAGGTAGGCCCCAGATATATTCATACCTTGAACATGTAGGTAGGCCCCAGATATATTCATACCTTGAACATGTAGGTAGGCCCCAGATATATTCATACCTTGAACATGTAGGTAGGCCCCAGATATATTCTTACCTTGAACATGTAGGTAGGCCCCAGATATATTCATACCTTGAACATGTAGGTAGGCCCCAGATATATTCATACCTTGAACATGTAGGTAGGCCCCAGATATATTCTTACCTTGAACATGTAGGTAGGCCCCAGATATATTCATACCTTGAACATGTAGGTAGGCCCCAGATATATTCATACCTTGAACATGTAGGTAGGACCCAGATATATTCATACCTTGAACATGCAGGTAGGCCCCAGATATATTCATACCTTGAACATGTAGGTAGGCCCCAGATATATTCATACCTTGAACATGTAGGTAGGCCCCAGATATATTCATACCTTGAACATGTAGGTAGGCCCCAGATATATTCATACCTTGAACATGTAGGTAGGCCCCAGATATATTATTACCTTGAACATGTAGGTAGGCCCCAGATATATTATTACCTTGAACATGTAGGTAGCCCCCAGATATATTATTACCTTGAACATGTAGGTAGGCCCCAGATATATTATTACCTTGAACATGTAGGTAGGCCCCAGATATATTCATACCTTGAACATGTAGGTAGGCCCCAGATATATTCATACCTTGAACATGTAGGTAGGCCCCAGATATATTCATACCTTGAACATGTAGGTAGGCCCCAGATATATTCATACCTTGAACATGTAGGTAGGTCCCAGATATATTATTACCTTGAACATGTAGGTAGGCCCCAGATATATTATTACCTTGAACATGTAGGTAGCCCCCAGATATATTATTACCTTGAACATGTAGGTAGGCCCCAGATATATTATTACCTTGAACATTTAGGTAGGCCCCAGATATATTCATACCTTGAACATGTAGGTAGGCCCCAGATATATTCATACCTTGAACATGTAGGTAGGCCCCAGATATGTTCATAGCTTGAACATGTAGGTAGGCCCCAGATATATTCATACCTTGAACATGTAGGTAGGCCCCAGATATATTCTTACCTTGAACATGTAGGTAGGCCCCAGCGTTGACAGAAGGCACACTGCTGCTGCGGAGGACCACCTCACACTCATAGAACCCTGAGTCACTGACCACAGGGCTGATAATGGTCAGTCTGCGGTTGAAGTCACTCAGACCACTGGTGACCAGAACCCTGTTCTTCCTCCATGTGATGCTGAGTTTGATCAGGGGTCTGGGACGGAAGTGAGAGAGAGAGAGACAGAGTGAGTGAGTGAGTGAGTGAGTGAGTGAGTGAGTGAGTGAGTGAGTGAGTGTGAGAGAGAGAGAGATAGAGAGAGAGAGAGAGTCATGATATTGAAAAGACACAAATATATTTACAGAATATTTACAGAACAAACACAGGCAGATTAGTATTTGACTCCTTAATCACTCATTACACTTTTGTATAAAAAAATTGGCTTCTCAAAAAATGATCCATCAAAACCAATCAGTCTGGCAGGAAGACAACAGATGATGACAGATTTGAGACTAGAGAGTGGGGAAGCATGGATTTACCTGGCGTTGGCGACACACTCCATGGTGACTTCAGAAGTGCCTGACACTACACTGGTGTTCCTGGGGGGGATGATTATGGTGGGGGCGATAGGGTCAGCAGGACCACCCACATCTGGAGAGAGGGAGGGAGAGAAAGAGAAATATATAGAGTACTGCACACACTATAATTACTTAGGTAAATATCCACTAATAATAAAAACTCAAAAAAAAGCAATTAAGTTTTGGAAACATCTAAAATACAGTGACCCCCTCTCATATCACTACCAAGCCCTGCAATATCAAGAGTTAAGCAATGAAAAGAGTCCCCTCATCCAGCTGGTCCTGGGGTTGAGTTCACAAACCTGTTCTACTAACACACTCAAGCCTCAGGACCAGAACATCCAATCAATCAGATCAAACCAAATTACAACACAGTCAAAACAAAACTACATTACTTATTGGGAAACACAAGCACAAAGCAAAATGCAGTGCTATCTGGCCCTAAATTGACAGTACACCGTGGAAAACTTTTTGACCATGGTTACTGATCAAAACCTTAGAAAAACCTTGACAAAGTACAGGCTCAGTGAGCAAAGCCTTGCCATTGAGAAGGGTAGACACAGGAAAACCTGGCACCCTGTAGAGGAAAGGTTTGAGTGTCATTTCCCCAAATTTGAAACCCTTATTCAAGGTTTCAAAGACCTCTCTGATGAGGATAGGCCACCCGTCCTGTTGGGGGAGGAACCAGAGAGCTGTGGGTTGGCAGCGCACTACATTGCTGCCTGCCATAAGATGAGGGACAGTGTCTGACAGACCAACCAACCAGCACATGTCCTCTATGCTTATTGTTCTTGTTCAATGTATGGTTATTTTTACCCTTGGTTATTGTTGTTACTGTTGTCCCATTGACAATACCGATTATTATTATTCATTATGTTAATATTGTACATTTCCAAAGTAAGCTTTGGCAACATGTACATTGTTACCTCATCCCAATAAAGCAAATTAAATGTAATTGAATTGAGAGAGAGCGAGAGAGGGAGAGAGAGAGAAAGAGACACATTTCCTCAGTGAAAACAATGTACTGAGCAAATGTCAAATAGCTTTTTACCAAATTACTGTACGACAGACCACGTATTCACCCTGCACACCCTAATTGACAAACAAACAAACCAAAACAAAGGCAAAGTCTTTTCATGCTTTGTTGATTTCAAAAAGCTTTCGACTCAATTTGGCATGAGGGCCTGCTTTATACAAATTGATTTAAAGTGGTGTTGGGAGAAAAATATACGACAATATAAAATCCATGTACACAAACAACAAGTGTGTGGGTAAAATTGGCAGAAAACACACACATTTCTTTCCACAGGGCCGTGGGGTGAGACAGGGGTGCAGCTTAAGCCCCACCCTCTTCAACATATATATCAACGAATTGACGCAGGCACTAGAGCAGTCTGCAGGACCTGGCCTCACCCTACTAGAATCTGAAGTCAAATGTCTACTGTTTGCTGATGATCTGGTGCTTCTGTCCCCAACCAAGGAAGGCCTACAGCAGCACCTTGATCTTCTGCACAGATTCTGTCAGACCTGGGCCCTGACAGTAAATCTCAGTAAGACAAAAATAATGGTGTTCCAAAAAAGGTCCAGTTGCCAGGACCTTCTCAAGAGAAGACAGGCTATGTGCACACTGCCCACAAAATTAGGTGGAAACTGAGCTGCACTATGTATGACCATATTAGAGACACATATTTCCCTCAGATTTCCCACAGAGCCCCACAAAGAATTTGAAAACAAATCCCATTTTGATAAACTCCCATATCTATTGGGTGAAATACCACAGTGTGCCATCACAGCAGCAAGATTTGTGATCTGTTGCCACAAGAAAAGGGCAACCAGCAAAGAACAAAGACCATTGTAAATACAACCCATATTTATGTTTATTTGCACATCATTACAACACTGTATGTAGATATAATATGACATTGAAATGTCTTTATTCTTTTGGAACTTTTGTAAGTGTAAAGTTTATTGTAAATGTTTTATTGTTTATTTCACTTTTGTTTATTATCTATTTCACTTGCTTTGGCAATGTTAACATATGTTTCCCATGCCCATAAAGCCCTTAAATTGAATTGAAATTGAATTGAGAGAGAGAGGGAGAGAGAGAGAATGAAAGAGAGAACACAACAGGCTCAAACAGTGATCAGTGTGTGTTTTCTGTGTGCATGACAGCGGACTCTATACAATAGATATGATGCCATCTAAAAGGTATGCAGTTCATATTAAATGTCGCTGTGGATGGTCTGCTCTGGCTTATTAAATAGCCAAAGCTCATTTTCAGGCCGGAGCCGTGCTGAACAGTACATTTCATTTCCAGTGGGCAGAGTGGATAAGTGTACGTGTGTGCGGCCATGTGAGATATTGGAACTGACCGGAGCATACATCTCTGTTCATAGCACTGAGGAGAATAGAACAGTAGTGTGGCCACTGGTAATAACATTTGCTACGGAACTGGAAAAATGTGAAAATATTGCTCTACCAAAGTCAAAACTGTGAAAGACTAAACCTGAGAGAGAGAGAGACAGCAAGACAGAGAGAGAGAGAGAGAGAGAGAGAGAGAGAGAGAGAGAGAGAGAGAGAGAGAGAGAGAGAGAGAGAGAGAGAGCAAGACAGAGAGAGAGAGAGAGAGAGAGAGAGAGGGAGAGAGAGAGAGACAGCAAGACAGAGAGAGAGAGAGAGAGAGAGAGAGAGAGAGCAAGACAGAGAGAGAGAGAGAGAGAGAGAGAGAGAGAGAGAGAGAGAGACAGCAAGACAGAGAGAGAGAGAGAGAGAGAGAGAGAGAGAGAGAGAGAGAGAGAGAGAGAGAGAGAGAGAGAGAGAAAGAGAGAGAAAGAGAGAGAAAGAGAGAGAGAGAGAGCTTGTGTGTGTGATTGTATGAGGATTCCAAGATGGAAAGATGCCCATGGCAGTGGGAAAGATGAGTCTAGAGTCCAGGAGAAACACATTGTGATCCATCTATCCTACCATGGCTGCATACACACCTCAGAAACAACTAAAGTTTGAGTGGGTGACAGGGCTGTGGCGGTCATGAAATTTTGTCAGAGGGTTATTGTTATGCAAAAGTATGCCAGTCTCACGGTAATTAACCGTTAATGAACATAAACAGCTTTAGCATCTCCAGGCCTCCACACATAGAAGCCACTGATGCACATCTTGGCAACTTCTACATTTCAAAAATAACAAGTATTCCATTATATATACACCATCACAATAAATCCATTATTTATTTTAGTCAGGTCTGAAGAAACATTATGACATGAAAAAAATATGTTCCATGCCATAGACCGTAGGCTTGCTTGTTTAGCTGACAAGATATGCTTATAAGCCCCTTGTCATTATTTTATATGATATGATTTTATAGTAAGACAAATATAATTGAACTTAATTGAGCAACAAATATAAATATAACAAATATAATTGAGCTGAATAAAATAGAAAGGATATTTTTCCCATTCCGCAACTGCGCATATGAAGTGTCTATGTTGAGTGTAACGGTCCTGACCTGTTTTATGTTGTTTTTGTATGTGTTTAGGTCAGGGCATGTGTTTTGGGTGGGCAGTCTATGTTATCTGTTTCTATGTTGGTTTTGGTTGCCTGGTATGGCTCTTAATTAGAGGCAGGTGTTTTGCGTTCTCCTCTAATTAAGAGTCATATTTAGGTAGGGTGTTCTCACTGTTTGTTGGTGGGTGATTGTCTCCTGTTTCTGTGTCAATGTTACACCATACGGGATTGTTTCGGTTTGTTCGTGCGTTTATGTAGTCTGTTCCTGTGTCGGCGTGCTTCGTGTATTTGTAAGTTCGTTTGTTCAGGTCTGTCTACATCGTTTTGTTATTTTGTTAGTTATATCAACTATAGTTCGTTTTCGTCTTTGTCTGTTTTGTTTATTTAATAAATAATCATGTATTCACAACCCGCTGCGCCTTGGCTCGATCACTACTCCACCTCTTCTTATGAAGAGAGAGAGGAACGCCGTTACATTGAGCATAAAAGTGATCATTTGAAACAGGTCCTATATGCTAGATTTTGAATTATTTGGCAACTTTAGATGTGAACGATACACACCTTAGAATGTCTTAGAAATCAAAACATATGGGCTGCATGGTGCTACTATAGGATGTTGATGATTTGAGAAAGAGGTAAAAAAAAAAGCTTGCTCTCTGTTCCTTGCCTCAGGCTGCACAGCTGTTCTCTCACCAAGAGATCATATTTTCACCCATCGGACTATTCTCATTTGAATCTTGTCTTTACTAATATGTACAATTTGTTTCGATTTAGAAGGGTCCATTATCAAATGGGCAGGAACAGAGGCAGGGGAAAAAAGACATTCATCTGTATGAATGGAAGCTGAGCACTTTCCTGCCGGTCCGTTTTTCAGTCATGAATGGCTGGCTACTTGGGTTTTATAGTGGGGCATGTGCTTAATATGAGCAGCTGAGGAATAAATTCAACAACACTCATTTCACTCCGTAAAAGTGAAAGTGGTTCAAGAACATCTATAGTAACACGTTTTCGCAATGAAACATACAGTATTTCATTAAACCGGGCTATCTGCATTGTGTCCCGCCACCCACCAACCCCTCTTTTACGCTACTGCTACTCTCTGTTCATCATATATACATAGTCACTTTAACCATATCAACATGTACATACTACCTCAATCAGCACGACTAACCGGTGTCTGTATGTAGCCTCACTACTTTTATAGCCTCACTACTGTATATAGCCTGTCTTTTTACTGTTGTTTTATTTCTTTACTTACCTATTGTTCACCTAACACCTTTTTTGCACTATTGGTTAGAGTCTGTAAGTAAGCATTTCACTGTAAGGTCTACTACACCTGTTGTATTCGGCGCACGTGACAAATACACTTTGCTTTGATTTGATTTGTTGACCCCCTGTCTTGTGCGCTCGTGAAAGAAATAAAGGACAGAGGAGGAGATGGAAACACACGGTGGTGAGATATTCTGTATAGCTAAAGGTAATGTGTCACCCAATGAATTATGAAAATATATTTTTTTAAATACTCAATACTGTGCTATTCAAAATCGCCCTGCACAATCAATGAACCGCCTGCATGGCCTGGGGCTACACGTTCTCTCCTAGAGAACATGTTGGAGCGTAGCGTAAGGTAACCAGTAGCGTAAGGTAACCAGTCCATCCAGTATGCATAATAATACAGTCCTCACTCAAAGGCCATTACTACAGGCTAGACCAATTATGTACCAAAGACATCTTAAATCACGGTTGTTTTATATTTTCCTACTATGTGCAATGCGCAATAAGCGGTAGGCTATGTATTGTGTAACGGCACAATCATACTTTTAATTTCGTTTTTTCCCCCCGGGCTTGGGCTCATATCCCTATGCGTATGCATTAGCTCTAATATGCATATGGGGGTTTTGAACTAATCTTCACCTTAGAAAGAGCTGTCCATTTCGTTGTGTTGGGCTTTAAAACAACTACAACGACCATGATTTCCACTCAGTTTCAACCTGCTGTTGAACTTCTTTCTTAGTATTGATCATCACAGTGAGGTGTGTTAAGAGCATGATACTGTTTTGATGATAAGTGTTTGATGTGATTTTTAATGCCATTTGTATTGATGTCAGAGTGGTTAGAGGGACAATAGAGCCCTGAGTTTGAGGCCATTAGGACCTGATGATCGTTAGCGAGTTGGCTACTACCAACACATGTCCAGAGTGTATGAAAGGAGATCATGGGACTCAGCGGTCACTCGGAAAATTTACTGCGGTCATGGCGCATGACTGCTAGTGTGGCGGTTATATGGTCACCGCAACAGCTCTAAGTCTGTCTATGTGTGTTTTACTGACAGAATAAGCTTCCCCTGTACACTTCCCTCTCTCCGTCCTTCCGACACTGATCTAGGATCAGTTGAGTGTTGGTGGATCCCAGGGGAATAATGCTGTGTGAGGGACATCCCTGCAGGGACCGAGAAACACACACATACACACACTCTGGCAAGGGCTGTGTGTCCTTCACAGTGGCAGTGTGCGTGTCTGTCTCTCTGACACTCCCCACATTCTCTCCCTCTGCTATACCTCTATCTCAACTAGCACCAGCCATATGTACCATACTGTCTGCCTGTCTGTCTGCTCTGTTCTGTTCTGTCTGCTCTATTCTGTCGGCTCTGTTCTGTTTGCTCTATTCTGTCTGCTCTGTTCTGTTTGCTCTAGTCTGTCTGCTCTGTTCTGTTCTGTCTGCTCTGTTCTGTTCTGTCTGCTCTGTTCTGTTTGCTCTTTTCTGTCTGCTCTGTTCTATTTTGTCTGCTCTGTTCTGTCTGCCTGTCTGCTCTTTTCTGTCTGCTCTATTCCTCTCTGTCTGCTCTGTTTTATCTGCTTTGCTCCTGTCTGCTCTGTTCTGTTCTGTCTGCTCTATTATGTCTGCTCTGTTCTGTCTGCTCTGTTCTGTCTGCTCTATTCTTCTCTGTCTGCTCTGTTTTATCTGCTTTGCTCCTCTGTCTGCTCTGTTCTGTTCTGTCTGCTCTATTATGTCTGCTCTGTTCTGTTCTGTCTGCCTGTCTACTCTTTTCTGTCTGCTCTGTTCTATACTGTCTGCTCTGGTCTGTCTGCTATGTTCTGTTTATTCTGTTCTTTCTGCCTTTCTGCTCTCCTCTGTCTGCTCTATTCTGTCTTCTGTTCTATCTGCTCTGTTCTATACTGTCGGCTCTGGTCTGTCTGCTCTGGTCTGTCTGCTCTGTTTTGTCTATTCTGTTCTGTCTGCTCTCTTCTGTCTGCTCTGTTCTGTTCTGTCTGCTCTGTTCTATACTGTCTGCTCTGGTCTGTCTGCTCTGTTCTGTCTATTCTGTTATTTCTGCCTTTCTGCTCTTTTCTGTCTGCTCTATTCTGTCTTCTGTTCCATCTGCTCTGTTCTATACTGTCGGCTCCCCCTGTCTGCTCTGGTCTGTCTGCTCTGTTCTGTCTATTCTGTTCTGTCTGCCTGTCTGCTCTTTTCTGTCTGCTCTATTCTGTCTGCTCCGTTCTGTTCTATCTGCTCTGTTCTTTCTGCTCTATTATGTTTGTTCTGTTCTGTCTGCTCTATTCTGTCTGCTCTGTTCTATACTGTCTGAGCCGGTCTATCTGCTCTGTTCTGTCTGCTCTTTTATGTCTGCTCTGTTCTGTCTGCTCTGTTCTATATTGTCTGCTCTGGTCTGTCTGCTCTGGTCTGTCTGCTCTATTATATCTGCTCTGTTTTGTTCTGTCTGCTCTGTCTGCTATGTTCTGTCTGCTCTATTATATCTGCTCTGTTCTGTCTGCTCTTTTCTGTCTGCTCTGTTCTGTCTGATCTGTTCTGTCTGATCTGTTCTGTTCTGTCTGCATGTCTGCTCTTTTCTGTCTGCATGTCTGCTCTTTTCTGTCTGCTCTGTTCTGTTCTGTCTGCTCTGTCTGCTCTGTTCTGTCTGCTCTATTATATCTGCTCTGTTCTGTCTGCTCTATTATATCTGCTCTGTTCTGTCTGCTCTGCTCTTGTCTATCTGCTATGTTCTGTCTATTCTGTTCTTTCTGCCTTTCTGCTCTTTTCTGTCTGCTCTATTCTGTCTTCTGTTCTATCTGCTCTGTTCTATACTGTCAGCTCTGGTCTGTCTGCTCTGGTCTGTCTGCTCTGTTTTGTCTATTCTTTTCTGTCTGCTCTGTTCTCTCTGCTCTGTTCTATACTGTCTGCTCTGGTCTGTCTGCTATGTTCTGTCTATTCTGTTATTTCTGCCTTTCTGCTCTTTTCTGTCTGCTCTATTCTGTCTTCTGTTCCATCTGCTCTGTTCTATACTGTCGGCTCTGGTCTGTCTGCTCTGGTCTGTCTATTCTGTTCTGTTTGCCTGTCTGCTCTTTTCTGTCTGCTCTATTCTGTCTGCTCCGTTCTGTTCTATCTGCTGTGGTCTGTCTGCTCTATTATGTTTGTTCTGTTCTGTCTGCTCTATTCTGTCTGCTCTGTTCTGTTCTGTCTGCTCTGTTCTATACTGTCTGATCCAATCTATCTGCTCTGTTCTGTCTGCTCTGTTCTGCCTGCTCTTTTCTGTCTGCACTTTTCTGTCTGCTCTATTATGTCTGCTCTGTTCTGTCTGCTCTGTTCTATACTGTCTGCTCTGGTCTGTCTGCTCTATTCTGTATGCCTGTCTGCTCTTTTCTGTCTGCTCTATTATATCTGCCCTGTTCTGTTCTGTCTTCTCTGTCTGCTCTGTTCTGTCTGCTCTATTATATCTGCTCTGTTCTGTCTGCTCTTTTCTGTCTGCTCTGCTCTGTTCTGTCTGATCTGTTCTTTTCTGTCTGCATGTCTGTTATTTTCTGTCTGCTCTGTTCTGTTCTGTCTGCTCTGTTCTGTCTGCTCTATTATATCTGCTCTGTTCTGTCTGCTCTGTTCTGTCTGCTCTATTATATCTGCTCTGTTCGTCTGCTCTGTTCTGTTCTGCTCTGTTCTGTCTATTCTGTTCTGTCTTTCTGTCTGTTCTGGTCCCTCTACTCATCAGCTAGCTCTACTCCTCTGAGATCTACTGTCTGGGTCTGAGTTATGTTCTAATCAACTGTCCCCCTGCACTGTGCCATAGGCCATGTCTGCTTCCTCTATAATCAAGTCTAATACCTTGAACTGCACCAGCCTGCGCTTGATTCTCTCTCAATGTGGAATCTGCTCTGCTGCTGCTGGCCATAGTGTCTGTGTCTGGAAGTGTGTGTGTGTGTGTGTATGTGTGGGTGTCATATAATCAACTCTTCACCAGAAGAGCAGCTGCTTCCTTCGCTTGTCTTATACAGTATAATCAACTATATCTGCCTGCTGACGTGTGTGTGTGTATGTATGTGTATGTGGGCATGCATCCTTGTGTGTGTGTGTGTGTGTGTGTGTCTACGTGTGTCTACATGTGTGTGCGTTCGGTGCATGTGTGCATTTGTGTCTGCGTGCGTTTGGTCCATGTGTGTATGTGCAAGCCTTCATTCATGTGTGTATGTGCAAGCCTTCATTCATGTGTGTATGTGCAAGCCTTCATTCATGTGTGTATGTGCAAGCCTTCATTCATGTGTGTATGTGCAAGCCTTCATCCATGTGTGTATGTGCAAGCCTTCATCCATGTGTGTATGTGCAAGCCTTCATTCATGTGTGTATGTGCAAGCCTTCATTCATGTGTGTATGTGCAAGCCTTCATTCATGTGTGTATGTGCAAGCCTTCATTCATGTGTGTATGTGCAAGCCTTCATCCATGTGTGTATGTGCAAGCCTTCATTCATGTGTGTATGTGCAAGCCTTCATTCATGTGTGTGCTCATATCTCTCCATAATGCTCCACTGCTACTCACTGTCAACAGACAGGGTGATGGGTTGGCTGGTCTTGTTTTCCCCGTTCTTGTCGTTGACCGCCTGCACGTAGTAGCGTCCAGCATCAGGGGCCACCGTGGACAGGATGACCAGAGTGTTGTCCAGGGTAATGGCTCTGAGGAACACAGAGAGACACGTTCGGTCACTACACTGCCAAGAACACCACACAGAAAAAAACCTCTGTAGGCAATCTGTGTGCAGGGTTTTGCTCCAGCTCAGCACGACCTGCATTACTGAGATCCTATTTGACTTATTTCTCTTGGACCCCCCCCCCCCCCCCCCCACACACACACACACACAGTCTTGAATAACACATAACACACATACACACACACACGTTCTTCCCCAGGAACAAATGTCCTCCAGGTATAGAACTGAATAAGATCCTAGTCTCCCTGTTGTATTCCTGTTGTTTGTACTAGCTCCTCCCCTGCTCCTGCCCCTCCCACCCTGTGCTGTGCTGACCAGTGGACTGAGACCTAGAGCTCCTTTCCCTGCAGTCTACCAATTATAGCCCCACCTTTGTTTACAATCAATGTTTGCTTATTATCAGCACCTGTTCACTAATTTGGAGCTGGATTGAATGTTTGGACACGTTGCCACCGACCTCCTCACCCCCTCTCTCCCTCGGTTTCTCTCTCTCTCTCCTCCAAGAGACAGCATACTAATGTGAACGCACCTCGCCCCTGGAGAAATACAAACCACCACCACTCTGAGGATCATACAGCACACACATATCCTACTATACAATCAGTGCAACAGAAAGGAAATGTTGGATACAAATGAACAAATAAAGTGCACGCACAAGTAAAGTTAAATACAAGCACATTCACTATTTATACAAAAGCAGTGTGGACACCCCTTAAAATTTGTGGATTCAGCTATTTTAGTTGCTGACAGTTGTACAGTATAAAATTCAGCACACCGCCATGCAATCTCCATAGACAAACATAGGCAATAGAATAGTCTTACTGAAGAGCTCAGTGACTTCCAACGTGGCACCGTCTTAGGATGCCACCTTTCCAAGAAGTCACATTTCTGCCCTGCTACAGCTGCCCTGGTCAACTGTAAGTGCTGTTATTGTGAAGTGGAAACTTATAGGAGCAACAACAGCTCAGCCACGAAGTGGTAGGCCACACAAGCTCACAGAACAGGGCCGCGCATAGTCATTAAAAATCGTCTGTCCTCGGTTGCAACACTCACAACCGAGTTCCAAAATGCCTCTGGAAGCAACGTCAGCACAAGAACTGTTCATCAGGAGCTTCATGAAATGGTTTTCCTACTTTCCATGGCCGAGGAGCCACACACAAGCCAAAGATCACCATGCGCAATGTCAAGCGTCAGCTGGAGTGGTGTTAAACTTGTTGCCTCTGGAGCAGGGGAAACACGCTCTCTGAAGTGTTGAATCGCGCTTAACCATCTGGTAGCCCGGTGGACGAATCTGAGTTTGGCGGATGCCAGAAGAACGCTACCTGCCCCAATGCATAGAGCCACCTCTAAAGTTTGGTGGAGGACGAATAATGGGGCTCTTTTTCATGGTTCGGGCTAGGCCCCTTAGTTCCAGTGAAGGGAAATCTTAACACTACAGCATACAATGACATTCTAGACGATTCTGTGCTTCCAACTTTGTGGCAACAGTTTGAGGAAGGCCCATTTCTGTTTCAGCATGACAATGTCCCCGTGCACAAAGCAACTCCCATACAGAAATGGTTTGTCGAGATCGGTGTGGAAGAACTTGACTGGTCTGCACAGAGCCCTGACCTCAACCCCATCAAACACCTCTGGGATGAATTGTAACGCCGACTGCGAACCAGGCCTAATCGCCCAACATCAGTGCCCAACCTCACTAATGCTCTTGTGGCTGAATGGAAGCAAGTCCCCATAGCAATGTTCCAACATCTAGTGGAAAGCTCCACTCCCAGAAGAGGGGAGGCTGTTATAACAGCAAAGGGGGGACCAACTCCATATTAATGCCCATGCTTTTGGAATGAGATGTTCAACAAGCCGGTGTCCCCATACTTTTGGTCATGTAGTGTATGTGCCTCTTTAGTCTATCTTCACATGCATACCGGAGACAACATTTCTAGCTGCAATGCTCAGTACTCTGAAACCTGAACCGTCCTGAATGAACAAATCCATGGTATTGATAATCAACTGGAAGTCTGGGAGACTTAACGAGTATGCACTTGGCAACCAGCAGCAGCGGTAAGAGGTTGTTGTGATTAATGGTGGGTTGTAAATAAGTGTCTCGGCTGTGTGTCACGGACGGTGTGCTCTACTTGTGTTCTATTCGGAATGGAGGGGTGCTTGGTTTGGCTTCCTGGGGTGTGTGCACACCCCTATGCACCAGCAGACCCTGACGCCGTTAGAGCACAGCGAGGGTGCGGCGGTTCGCCTGCCGATGCGTCCCTCCTACTCTAATCACAGACACATACAAAAACACACGCACACACCATGAAGCCCTTCACCCCCACCCTCCCCTCACACATACGCTGAGTTTAGATGCCAGCTATGTGAAATGAGTTAGCAGAGACCAAGTCCTGTTTATCAGCCATTAGGGTTCTGGGTCGTTCTTGAATTGCGGTGGCATTTGCATCCCTCACCTTTGCAACCACGAAAAACACTTTAAATGACAAATAGTTACACATCATTCATGTTTTTGTTTATATTGAACTGTTTATAACAGTGACAAAAGATAATGCTTAATACTGCAAAACGATGCATTGTTTAAAGTACTTAGTGTAAGCAAATTGGCTTGTCCCAGTAGATTTACATTTAAGTCATTTAGCAGACGCTCTTATCCAGAGCGACTTACAAATTGGAAAGTTCATACATATTCATCCTGGTCCCACCGTGGGGAATGAACCCACAACCCTGGCGTTGCAAGCGCCATGCTCTACCAACTGAGCCACACGGGACATAGTGATGAGTAGAGTTGTAGTGACATGTTTTGGGGATTCAGAGATATCTATCTATGATTTTGAATGCTAAAAAGTAAATAAAAGTATTTAATACATTGTATAGATCAACAAAAACAAATAAGGCTATTCAAATCTGTATTTTTTTTTTTACAAATATAATGTTTTATGTCATTGGTGTTACCGTCTTGAAAATCAATCATTGCAAAGATATACAAGGACCTTGATTATTCCCTCCAGTGGCAAACTGTTATCGGGGGAGGGGCCTATATTAAATTAAACAAATAACTAATCACACCTTTTAATTATGCCATAAATTTGAAGATTCCATCGATAATTTGGTGTGTCAAAATACAAAGTGTCATTGGCGTTACTCAATTTAAATTAAGAGAAATCACATTGTGAGCAAAATAATCAGTTTAGTTTTGTAAAGAATTAATGACCTTAGATTTGTAATTGGTGTTCCTTCTCCTACTGCTGGTACAATGTTATCATAATGGTAAAGAAACATATTTAAAGTCATTATGCTGCTACAGTATATTAGTTGATTTAGAAAATGAGAAATTCAGAAAATGAAACCAAACAGATAGAACATAAAAATCCAGAAAATGTAAGTAAATTCTTTCCAAAATACCATGCTCAAAAGTAACTGCATTTCAAGAACGACCATTCTATAAGTAGGATGGCTAAAGAGCCCTGCTCCTGCTAGACTGATATTCTACTGTATAACGAGCAGTCAGGCCAGGGTCACTAACAAGAACACAGCAAAACAACAAGAATAGAAAAACCAACAATGGCCAGCAGACACAATGGGAGACCAACTGACTTATACACTGCTACTGTGTGTGTGTGTGTGTGTGTGTGTGTGTGTGTGTGTGTGTGTGTGTGTGTGTGTGTGTGTGTGTGTGTGTGTGTGTGTGTGTGTGTGTGTGTGTGTGTGTGTTTGTGTGTGTGTACCTGAGCTGAACCCCTTATAAAAACACATCTCTCAAACATGATTTCTCCACTGCTGCATGTGGAAAACAACACAATGGCCCCCAGTAGAGGAGAGAGATGGAGATGATGGAACAGCAGGGTGTTATTGGTGCTGTATACCTGTGCTTTGGGTTCTCTTCATGACTTACAAGTTCCAACCGCCTGACTGATTGATTTAAAAATATCTCCAAGCGAGAGACGCCTCATTTGTGATTCCCAGAGCGTCGTATGGGCCTGAAAAAAGTCAGTCGTTCCAAAGCGTCTCGTAGGCCTGACTAAATCCATGGTTAATATTTAATACTACTGTCCTAGCTCATCGCTGTGGAGACACATCCCAGACCGTCACCTTGGAGATGAATTATGGATTCCCATAGGGAAGTGGATGGAGTGGAACTGTCCGGAGCGTTAAATGAATCCCAGGTGATTCCCGGGACCTTTCCAAAACGGGGACAGTGTGTAACGATGCCTATAGCTTATAAGATAAGTAACTGGCTACGGATGAATATAGTGAGTATAGTGAGTAGATATTCACTGTATTAAAAGGCATTACTATATAAAGCAGCCAATCATCCTCATTGTGTACCTGAATACTACATACACTTAAACAATAATGCCCGAGTGGGTGTGGTATACGGTCAATATACCATGGCTAAGGGCTGTTCTTACGCACAACGCAACGCAGTGGTATATTGCCCCTATATCATAAACCTCAGAGGTGCCTTATTGTTATTATAAACTGGTTACCAACGTAATTAGAACAGTAAAAATAAATATTTTGTCGTACCCGTGGTATACGGTCTGATATACCACGTCTGTCAGCCAATCAGCATTCAGGGCTTGAACCACCCAGTTTATAATTATAAATATATAATCTGCACTGACAGACACACTAACACTACTCTCTCTCTCTAAATCTCCTAGCTACAAACACACACATGCCCACGCCCACGCACACACACACATGAACACACACACACACATGAACACACACACACACATGAACACACACACATGAACACACACACACACACACACACACACACACACACACACACACACACACACACACACACACACACACACACACACACACACACACACACACACACACACACACACACACACACACACACACGTGTCTCCCCTGCTGCTTGTTCTCTCTTTAACCTTCAACATGAGCCCATCCTAAATTACACCTTATTCCCTACATAGTGCACCACTTATGACCAGGATCCATAGGACTCTGGTCAAAAGTAGTGCACTATGTAAGGAATAGGGTGCAATTTGGGATGCAAACCTGTGAAAGCAGTAGAAGGAATCATCTGCCATGTCTACATCAAGATATAGGCCGAAGGAAAGAGAGAGCAAGAGTGGAGGAATCTCAGGTCTGTTCTATAGCTGCTTCTTCAAGGTGATTTAGTAAAGTATGAAGAAGTATTTCTATCCTTTCTTCCCCCCTCTCGCTCTCTCTCTGTCTCTCTGTCTCTCTGGCTCTCTCCCTTTTTCTCTCTCTCTGTTGGCAGTGTGAGCTGTCAGGAGCTCTGTGGTAATGATGGTTTAGCAATGTGATGCTGCTGCTGCTGCATGGGATTTATCAAGACAGGGAGCTGGGAAATTAGGACAAATCAGATATGTCGGAGTGTGTGTTTTGTAGGAGTGAGAGAGATGGGTGGAGAGAGAGAGAGAAAGCATGTGTTTGTGTGAGCGTGTATGTGCGTGCGTATGTGTGTTTGTGCGTGTCCATATGTCTATGGGTATACTTATCCCTCTCTCTCTCTCTCTCTTTTTTGATTTAACCCACATTTGCATTGTTATTCCACTGTAACAGCTCCCATTAACTAAGGAGTCTGCCGGGAGGCTGCAATGCAGAAGGCTGGACAGCAGGCAGCATCTCTGATATATTTTGGCCACTTATAGCAAGAGCCTGTGCTGTGCTGTGCTGTGTGGTGCTGTGTTGTGCTGTGCTGGGGCCTGGAGGTGTCATGTATCTCTGTTTGTAATTATTTCCCATCTAGGGTTTATTTATGTATTTGATGCCATGGGGGAGGAAAGTGATTGACAGCTAACACTGATAATGATTATGTACAGCTCCCATCAATATTGGTGTGTGTCCATGCATGTGTGCTTGCACGTGTGTGTAGTCTTGTGTGTGTGTGTTTGTGTAAAACACAGTTGAAATAGTGTGACAGTGTCCAGACTACTCGGAGACACACACAATGGAAGAGTGTAATGTCATGGTGGTGTGTGTGTGTCTCTCCCTCTTTCCCCCCCGACACCCACCTCAGACCTCCATTACTTACAGACAAATAGCCGTTACCGGGGCCAGCCTCTGCCAGATTCCCCAAGGAGAGAGAGGGGTGAGGGGTCAGGGGGGATAAAGCGGCAGGCCTGGGCCAGAGCCGACACCCTGCCTTCCACCGCTCCACAACACATTGTTCTAATGAAAAGCTACAGCTCCAGGGTGGAGGGAGGGAGGGAGGGAGGAGAGGAGGGAGGCTGTTGCTCATAAAAACAGCCACTTGCTTGTCTCAGTGGGAGTGTGCTCTCATGATTTGTAGCTGGCCGCTTGACTTCCCACCCCCTACTGCTAACCCTTAACCAAGTTATTTTCAGAACTATTGTCACGATCGTTACAAGGAGTGGACCAAGATGCAGCGTGGTATGTTACCATCCTTTCATTTTGGAAATGAAAACTACAAAGAACAAAACAACAAAACAAACAAACGAAACGTGAAGCTAATAATAGTGCTGACATACAACTATCCCTAGACAATATCCCACAAAGCACAAAGGGGAAATGGCTTCCTAAATATGATCCCCAATCAGAGACAACGATAAAAAGCTGCCTCTGATTGGGAACCATAACAGGCCAACATAGACACACAAACACCTAGATGACCCACCCTAGTCACACCCCGACCCAACCAACATAGAGAATAAAAAGCTCCTTCGGGAGTCCCCCCCAAAGGTGCGGACTCCGACCGCAAAACCTGACTCAATAGGGGAGGGTCCGGGTGGACATCTACCGTCGGGGGCGGCTCCGGTGTAGGGCGAAGTACCCACTCCGCTCGCCAATACGTCTTCCTCCATGGCGGCTCTGGTGCGGGGATCGTCGCCAGAAGCTCCGGACGGTGGGTTTTTGCCGTAGGAACCGGACCGTGGATCGTCGGCGGATATTCCAGACCGTGGATCGTCGCCGGAGGAACCGGACCGTGAATCGGCTCTGGACCGTGGATAGTTGCCGGAGGAACCGGACCGTAGATCGTCGCCAGGGACTCCGGACCGTAGATCATCGCTGGAGGAACCGGACTGTGAATCGTCGCCAGAGGCTCCAGACTGAGAACCCCCACTGGAGGCTCTGGACTGCAGACGGTCTCAGGAGGTTCCGGACCGCGGACCGCCGTATGAGGTTCCGGACTGTGGTCCATCGTAGGAGGTTCCGGACTGTCGACCGTCGCCGGAAGCTCCGGACTGGGAACTGTCGCCGGAAGCTCCGGACTTGGGACTGTCTCCCGGAAGCTCCGGACTGGGAACGGTCGCCGGAAGCTCTGGACTGGGAACTGTCGCCGGAAGCTCTGGACTGGGAACTGTCGCCGGAAGCTCTTGACTGGGAACTGTCGCCGGAAGCTCTGGACTGTGGCGGCGCACTGGAGGCCTGATGCGTGGGACCGGTACAGGTGGCACCGGGCTGATGACACGCACCTCAGGGCGAGTGCGGGAAGGAGGCACAGAAGGTACTGGACTGTGGAGGCGCACTGGAGGCCTGATGCGTGGGACCGGTACAGGTGGCACTGGGCTGATGACACGCACCTCAGTGCGAGTGCGGGGAGGAGGCACAGGACGTACCTGACTGGGGACACGCACTTCAGGGAGAGTGCGAGGAGCAGGCACAGGACGTACCTGACTGGGGATACGCACTTGAGGGAGAGTACGAGGAGCAGGCACAGGACGTACTGGGCTGTGGAGGCACACTGGAGGCCTGATGTGTGGGACCGGTACAGGTGGCACCGTGCTGATGACACGCACCTCAGGGCGAGTGCGGGGAGGAGGACCAGGACGTACCTGACTGGGGACACGCACTTCAGGGAGAGTGCGAGGAGCAGGCACAGGACGTACCTGACTAGGAAGGCGCACTTGATGAAGAGTGCGAGGAGCAGGCACAGGAAGTACTGTGCTGTGGAGGCGCACTGGAGACCTGGTGCGTAGAGCTAGCACAGATGGTGCCGGAACGATGACACACTCCGCACGGTGAGTGCGGGGAGCTAGCACAGGACGTACTGGGCTGTGGAGGTGCACTTTAGACCTGGTGCGTAGAACCGGCCCACATGGTACCGGACAAATGACACGCTCCTCAGGGAGAGTATAGGAAGCTGGCACAGGTGGCATCGGACGGCTAACACGCTCCTCAGGGCGAATGCCGTGCATACTACGCCAAACCAACAGCTCTCTCTTCACTCTCCTCCAATTTGTCCAACAACTCCTCGAAGGTCTCTAACTCTCCCCTCCGTTCACTCTCCTCCAATTTGTACAATAACTCCTCGGTCTCCGATTCACACCTCAACTTCGCCGACCACCCTGTGTGCCCCCCCCCCAAAAAAATATTTTGAGGCGTCTTCTTTGGCTTGCGTCGTGGCCGTGAAACCCCGGCGTTGTCGCTGTCCTTCCTTCACCGCTTGCGTCTGCTTCCATTGAAGGCTTTCGTCTCCTGCCATTATCTCCTCCCAAGTCCAAGATGTCTTTACCTCCTGGATATCCTCCCAGGCCCAGGATACCTGTTCCTCCTGGCCACACTGCTTTGTCCATTTGTGGTGGGATCTTCTGTTACGATCGTTACAAGGAGTGGACCAAGATGCAGCGTGGTATGTTTCCATCCTTTAATTTTGGAAATGAAAACTACAAAGAACAAAACAACAAAACAAACAAACGAAACGTGAAGCTAATAATAGTGCTGACATGCAACTATCCCTAGACAAGATCCCACAAAGCACAAAGGGGAAATGGCTGCCTAAATATGATACCCAATTAGAGACAACGATAAACAGCTGCCTCTGATTGGGAACCATAACAGGCCAACATAGACACACAAACACCTAGATGACCCACCCTAGTCACACCCCGACCCAACCAACATAGAGAATAAAAAGCTCTCTCTGGTCAGGGCGTGACAACTATGGTATTGAGTATTCATAGCATAAGTAATAGATATACATCAATTGTCACATCGCTTGATGTACTGCCTGAGAGTTGGACACAGCATGGTGGTCAGATCAGTCAGATTCCTCTATATCCTTAAGAATGTGACATCCCACCTCAGAGTTTGGTGAACATCTGAGATTTCAGCAGCATCCCGATCATTAGCAGCCTCCTCACACCTACAATACTCTACTAGGACCTGTTTCTCCTTGAGCCGTTCTATTGACCAGTGAGTGAGTCCAGCCAGGTCAACCAGGACTAATCCTACACACACACACATATGCACACACACACATATGCACACACACACACACACACACACACACACACACACACACACACACACACACACACACACACACACACACACACACACACACACACACACACACACACACACACACACACACACACCACAGTGAGTAATGGAGAATCCATATTAGACTGACAGGAGGTGGATGTCTCAGGCAGACCTATTAATTGACCACTCTCTCTAAGCAGCAGATTACACTGGTAATTGCACAGCGGGTGTCAGCAAAGCATCAATATTCCTCCTCATCCCCAGTCTTCTCCTCTCTGTGATTTGCCAGGTAGGCCACGTTATGTTAGGTTGTTAACTGCCATGGCTACAAGGTTGTAGGGCTGTAGCACTCAGAGATAAATCCATGACTCAACGTCTTGAGAGACAAGAGAGACGTTTCCGGATGAAAAAAGAGAGATAGAGAAAAATGGTTGACTAAGAAAGAAAACGCATGCTAGGGCCCGCCTGACTCCTCTACTCCTCCTCGTGCCTGACCCCTCTACTCCTCCTCGTGCCTGACTCCTCTACTCCTCCTCGTGCCTGACCCCTCTACTCCTCCTCGTGTCTGACTCCTCTTCTCCTCCTCGTGCCTGACTCCTCTACTCCTCCTCGTGCCTGACTCCTCTACTCCTCCTCGTGCCTGACCCCTCTACTCCTCCTCGTGTCTGACTCCTCTTCTCCTCCTCGTGCCTGACTCCTCTACTCCTCCTCGTGCCTGACCCCTCTACTCCTCCTCGTGTCTGACTCCTCTACTCCTCCTCGTGCCTGACTCCTCTTCTCCTCCTCGTGTCTGACTCCTCTACTCCTCCTCGTGCCTGACCCCTCTACTCCTCCTCGTGCCTGACTCCTCTACTCCTCCTCGTGCATGACTCCTCTACTCCTCCTCGTGCCTGACTCCTCTACTCCTCCTCGTGCCTGACTCCTCTACTCCTCCTCGTGCATGACTCCTCTACTCCTCCTCGTGCCTGACTCCTCTTCTCCTCCTCGTGCCTGACTCCTCTACTCCTCCTCGTGCCTGACTCCTCTACTCCTCCTCGTGCCTGACCCCTCTACTCCTCCTCGTGCCTGACTCCTCTACTCCTCCTCGTGCCTGACTCCTCTACTCCTCCTCGTGCCTGACTCCTCTACTCCTCCTCGTGCCTGACTCACCTTCCAATCTGGCAAACGGTGCGGTGCAATTCCGGGTAAATGTGTTTACTGAAGGAGGCTCTGATTATACAGCACATTAAGTCTCGGGAATAACACAACAAATCACAGCCCCCAAATGGAAAAGGCCCTTTCAATTGCATCTCATTCAATGAGAGAAGAGTAATTGCTATTAGAGCTAAATAAGTACTTTTTCTCCCCTCGGCCTCACCCAGCCCTGGCACAGTGCATTCCAATGAGCCCGGCCGGGACCCAGTCAATCTAAACCAAACTAGTGCAGAGCAGATCGGCCGGAATTCGAGACACCAAACCTGTTCAGGACAGTGGTGATCAATCAAATATAGAGAAGCAGATTGGAGACAAAGAAGGCAGTTTGGGTTTTACAGGTTTGAACAGATGACTGCTCTTTTCAGTTATGGGCAATAATTCTGTTGTTGAAGCTAAACATGATCACTATGAAGAGCACATAGAACTCTTTCTCTGCGACAAGGACGCTAACAGTCTGAGAGGACAGAGCAGACTAGGTGGATGCCAAAAAGAACAGCTGCATAGGCAGGGCGGGCGGCAGAGAGATAACAGTCGCAGGCCCACTATGAGACATTGCCTCTGTCAAGGGAAACTGGAGGCAGGGGAGCCGAAATGGGGAAATTCTCTGAGCCACCATGGATCTTGTTTACTTTACATATCCATAGTGATAGATACTGTATGTTCATTTCCCTGTTCGTTCCAGGGAGACCAGTCCAATGTGCCTTTCAAAGTTGAGAAAAACGTAACTAAGATACACTCCTCAGAATCTTTCTCCAAGGCTACACTTTCACACATAACTAAACCCGCCTCCATGTCCTTGGAATCCAAAGCCCTCACCGACTCCCCTCCCATCGACCCTGCTATGGGGGGACTCAGGCAGGCATTGAGAACCCCCAACTAGGTCCAACGTGACGCACACGCAACACTCCTAACTCCCAGCTCCAACCTGCCTGGCTACCTGGAGAGGAAAGAGAAAGGTGGTGAGAAGAAATGCTGCAAATGACACGTATGACACCTCAACTAGAAGACGTGAGAGAGACTTGAATAAAGCCTTTTACATTTCTGAATTTGAGAGAAAACCTGAGCGAAAGGGACAGAGAAACATGTTGTCCCCCACAAATAATGCAGAGCCCCCCCTTGGGCCAATTGAGATATCGTGTGTGACTAACACATTTCAGTTATCGTGTGTGACCACAGATTATCCATTATATTGACCAGTGTTAAGGCTGTCGCTCTCCTCATCCTCAGACGAGGTGAGGAGAGAAGGATCTTCAGACCAAAATGCAGTTTGCGGGAAATAAGCCATTTTTTTATTTATAACAACGATGAAGATGGCAACACGAAAACAAACACTTTAACAAACTTACAAAATAACAAAACGACGTAGAACGAAACCTGAACATAAACTCACATCACTAAACGTAAACTCACGGACAGGAACGTTACATCAAAACACACGAACAGCCAAACAGCCCCGTAAGTGAATAACATCGAACACACGAGAGACATCACAGGAGACAATCACCCACAAACAAACAGTGAGAACGCCCTACCTAAATATGACTCTTAATTAGAGGAAAACGCAAACCACCTGCCTCTAATCAAGAGCCATACCAGGTAACCCAAAACCAACATAGAAACAGATAACATAGACTGCCCACCCAAAACACATGCCCTGACCATAAACACATAAAAAACAAATTAAAACAGGTCAGGATTGTTACAGAACCCCCCCCTCAAGGTGCGAACGCCGGGCGCACCAGCACAAAGTCCAGGGGAGGGTCTGGGTGGGCAGTTGACCACGGTGGTGGCTCCGGCTCAGGACGCTCTCCCCACACCACCATAGTCACTCCCCTCTTCTGTCTACCCCTTCCACTGACCACCCTAAAACTACCTTCCCCTAAATAAACAGCCAGCACCGGGACAAGGGGCAGCACCGGGACAAGGGGTAGTACCGGGACAAGGGGCAGCACCGGAACAAGGGGCAGCACCAGGATAAGGACCAGCACCGGAATAAGGGGCAGCACCGGGACAAGGGGCAGCACCGAGACAAGGGGCAGCACCGGGACAAGGGCCAGCACCGGGACAAGGGGCAGCACCGGGACAAGGGGCAGCACCGGGACAAGGGGCAGCACCGGGACAAGGGGCAGCACCGGGACAAGGGGCAGCACCGGGACAAGGGGCAGCACCGGGACAAGGGGCAGATCCCGGCTGAAGGACTCTGGCAGGTCCTGGCTGAGGGACTCTGGCAGGTCCTGTTTGGACGGCTCTGGCAGGTCCTGGCTGGACGGCTCTGGCAGGTCCTGGCTGGACGGCTCTGGCAGGTCATGGCTGGACGGCTCTGGCAGGTCATGGCTGGACGGCTCTGGCAGGTCCTGGCTGGACGGCTCTGGCAGGTCCTGGCTGGACGGCTCTGGCAGGTCCTGGCTGGACGGCTCTGGCAGGTCCTGGCTGGACGGCTCTGGCAGGTCATGGCAGGACGGCTCTGGCTGGTCATGGCAGGACGGCTCTGGCTGGTCATGGCAGGACGGCTCTGGCTGGTCATGGCTCGCTGGCGGCTCTGGCAGATCCTGTCTGGTTGGCGGCTCTGGCAGATCCTGTCTGGTTGGCGGCTCTGGCAGATCCTGTCTGGTTGGCGGCTCTGGCAGATCCTGTCTGGTTGGCGGCTCTGGCAGATCCTGTCTGGCGGGCGGCTCTAGCGGCTCCTGTCTGGCGGGCGGCTCTAGCGGCTCCTGTCTGGCGGACGGCTCTGTAGGCTCATGGCAGACGGGCGGCTTTGCAGGCTCATGACAGACGGGCGGCTTTGCAGGCTCATGGCAGACGGATGGCTCAGACGGCGCTGGGGAGACGGATGGCTCAGATGGCGCTGGGGAGACGGATGGCTCAGATGGCGCTGGGGAGACGGATGGCTCAGATGGCGCTGGGGAGACGGATGGCTCAGATGGCGCTGGGGAGACGGATGGCTCTGTAGGGAGGAGAAGGAGAGACAGCCTGGTGCGTGGTCTAGGCACTGGCTGCGCTGGAGAGGAGGAAACAGCAGGAGAGAGAACCCGGAGAGACAGCCTGGTACGGGGGGCTGCCACCGGAGGACTGGTACATGGAGGTGGCACCGGGTCTACCGGACCGTGAAGGAGGACACGTGCTCTTGAGCACCGAGCCTCCCCAACCCTACCAGGTTGAATGATCCCCGTAGCCCTGCCAGTGCAGCGAGGTGGAATAGCCCGCACTGGCCTATGCAGGCGAACCGGGGACACCACCTGTAAGGCTGGTGCCATGTACGCCGGCCCGAGGAGACGTACTGGAGGCCAGATACGTTGGGCCGGCTTCATGACATCCGGCTCGATGCCCAACCTAGCCCTCCCAGTGCGGCAAGGTGGAATAGCCCGCACTGGGCTAAGCACGCGTACTGGGGACACCGTGCGCTTTACCGCATAACACGGTGTCTTACCAGTACGACGCCTTCTACCTCCACGGTAAGCACGGGGAGTTGGCTCGGGTATCCTACCCGGCTTTGCCACACTCCTCGTGTGCCCCCCCCCAAGAAATTTTTTGGTCTGACTCACGGGCTCCCAACCGCGTCGTCGCGCTGCCTCCTCATACCAGCGCCTCTCAGCCTTCGCTGCTTCCAACTCCTCCTTTGGACGGCGATATTCCCCTGGTTGAGCCCAAGGTCCTCTACCGTCCAGGATCTCCTCCCAAGTCCAGGAGTCCTTGTTGCTCCGTAGAGCATTCCCATACCGCTTGGTCTTAGCGTGGTGGGTGATTCTGTTAAGGCTGTCGCTCTCCTCATCCTCAGACGAGGTGAGGAGAGAAGGATCTTCAGACCAAAATGCAGTTTGCGGGAAATAAGCCATTTTTTTTATTTATAACAACGATGAAGATGGCAACACGAAAACAAACACTTTAACAAACTTACAAAATAACAAAACGACGTAGAACGAAACCTGAACATAAACTCACATCACTAAACGTAAACTCACGGACAGGAACGTTACATCAAAACGCACGAACAGCCAAACAGCCCCGTAAGTGAATAACATCGAACACACGAGAGACATCACAGGAGACAATCACCCACAAACAAACAGTGAGAACGCCCTACCTAAATATGACTCTTAATTAGAGGAAAACGCAAACCACCTGCCTCTAATCAAGAGCCATACCAGGTAACCCAAAACCAACATAGAAACAGATAACATAGACTGCCCACCCAAAACACATGCCCTGACCATAAACACATAAAAAACAAATTAAAACAGGTCAGGACTGTTACAACCAGATTCTCAAGTGGCCGCTCTAACAATGAAAATAAACGTCTTCTCAAATGGAAGGCAGCCTGGGTACCTGTCTCTTTAGTTTGTCCACTCTCTGTACTCCATGTCATGTGCCAAAGACTTTTTGGCAACAAC
>NC_074694.1:25457859-25467859 GCF_029448725.1 Salvelinus fontinalis
CCCCGCCAAATAGATGTTCAAAATCAAATAAATCCTCTCTAACCCTATGTGAATAATACATCAAACAGTCAATTAAGTTACCACACATTTTAGAAATAATACCATCTTTGATACATGCAAAAGCCTTTAGACTTTGAACTATACAGATTTCCTGAATGTGTAGAAAGACAGTCGTCGATTGTGGCGAATCTCTTTTTTCTTTCAAAGAGAATACATCTGTAATCTGGTTTTGCTGTGCTGCTGTACTGCTTAGGACCCAAATGGAAATCTGTGAACTCTTCAAATCCCTTGACTTTGCTTTGATGTCGTCGTTGTTCCTAATCTGCAATGCTTCTCCTCGCTGCGTTCCTCTTTCAGAGAGGTGTGTCTCTGCAATCCTAATTGTCTGGTCTAACCTCCCCTCTCCCTCTGTTCCTCTTTCAGAGAGGTGTGTCTCTGCAATCCTAATTGTCTGGTCTAACCTCCCCTCTCCCTCTGTTCCTCTTTCAGAGAGGTGTGTCTCTGCAATCCTAATTGTCTGGTCTAACCTCCCCTCTCCCTCTGTTCCTCTTTCAGAGAGGTGTGTCTCTGCAATCCTAATTGTCTGGTCTAACCTCCCCTCTCCCTCTGTTCCTCTTTCAGAGAGGTGTGTCTCTGCAATCCTAATTGTCTGGTCTAACCTCCCCTCTCCCTCTGTTCCTCTTTCAGAGAGGTGTGTCTCTGCAATCCTAATTGTCTGGTCTAACCTCCCCTCTCCCTCTGTTCCTCTTTCAGAGAGGTGTGTCTCTGCAATCCTAATTGTCTGGTCTAACCTCCCCTCTCCCTCTGTTCCTCTTTCAGAGAGGTGTGTCTCTGCAATCCTAATTGTCTGGTCTAACCTCCCCTCTCCCTCTGTTCCTCTTTCAGAGAGGTGTGTCTCTGCAATCCTAATTGTCTGGTCTAACCTCCCCTCTCCCTCTGTTCCTCTTTCAGAGAGGTGTGTCTCTGCAATCCTAATTGTCTGGTCTAACCTCCCCTCTCCCTCTGTTCCTCTTTCAGAGAGGTGTGTCTCTGCAATCCTAATTGTCTGGTCTAACCTCCCCTCTCCCTCTGTTCCTCTTTCAGAGAGGTGTGTCTCTGCAATCCTAATTGTCTGGTCTAACCTCCCCTCTCCCTCTGTTCCTCTTTCAGAGAGGTGTGTCTCTGCAATCCTAATTGTCTGGTCTAACCTCCCCTCTCCCTCTGTTCCTCTTTCAGAGAGGTGTGTCTCTGCAATCCTAATTGTCTGGTCTAACCTCCCCTCTCCCTCTGTTCCTCTTTCAGAGAGGTGTGTCTCTGCAATCCTAATTGTCTGGTCTAACCTCCCCTCTCCCTCTGTTCCTCTTTCAGAGAGGTGTGTCTCTGCAATCCTAATTGTCTGGTCTAACCTCCCCTCTCCCTCTGTTCCTCTTTCAGAGAGGTGTGTCTCTGCAATCCTAATTGTCTGGTCTAACCTCCCCTCTCCCTCTGTTCCTCTTTCAGAGAGGTGTGTCTCTGCAATCCTAATTGTCTGGTCTAACCTCCCCTCTCCCTCTGTTCCTCTTTCAGAGAGGTGTGTCTCTGCAATCCTAATTGTCTGGTCTAACCTCCCCTCTCCCTCTGTTCCTCTTTCAGAGAGGTGTGTCTCTGCAATCCTAATTGTCTGGTCTAACCTCCCCTCTCCCTCTGTTCCTCTTTCAGAGAGGTGTGTCTCTGCAATCCTAATTGTCTGGTCTAACCTCCCCTCTCCCTCTGTTCCTCTTTCAGAGAGGTGTGTCTCTGCAATCCTAATTGTCTGGTCTAACCTCCCCTCTCCCTCTGTTCCTCTTTCAGAGAGGTGTGTCTCTGCAATCCTAATTGTCTGGTCTAACCTCCCCTCTCCCTCTGTTCCTCTTTCAGAGAGGTGTGTCTCTGCAATCCTAATTGTCTGGTCTAACCTCCCCTCTCCCTCTGTTCCTCTTTCAGAGAGGTGTGTCTCTGCAATCCTAATTGTCTGGTCTAACCTCCCCTCTCCCTCTGTTCCTCTTTCAGAGAGGTGTGTCTCTGCAATCCTAATTGTCTGGTCTAACCTCCCCTCTCCCTCTGTTCCTCTTTCAGAGAGGTGTGTCTCTGCAATCCTAATTGTCTGGTCTAACCTCCCCTCTCCCTCTGTTCCTCTTTCAGAGAGGTGTGTCTCTGCAATCCTAATTGTCTGGTCTAACCTCCCCTCTCCCTCTGTTCCTCTTTCAGAGAGGTGTGTCTCTGCAATCCTAATTGTCTGGTCTAACCTCCCCTCTCCCTCTGTTCCTCTTTCAGAGAGGTGTGTCTCTGCAATCCTAATTGTCTGGTCTAACCTCCCCTCTCCCTCTGTTCCTCTTTCAGAGAGGTGTGTCTCTGCAATCCTAATTGTCTGGTCTAACCTCCCCTCTCCCTCTGTTCCTCTTTCAGAGAGGTGTGTCTCTGCAATCCTAATTGTCTGGTCTAACCTCCCCTCTCCCTCTGTTCCTCTTTCAGAGAGGTGTGTCTCTGCAATCCTAATTGTCTGGTCTAACCTCCCCTCTCCCTCTGTTCCTCTTTCAGAGAGGTGTGTCTCTGCAATCCTAATTGTCTGGTCTAACCTCCCCTCTCCCTCTGTTCCTCTTTCAGAGAGGTGTGTCTCTGCAATCCTAATTGTCTGGTCTAACCTCCCCTCTCCCTCTGTTCCTCTTTCAGAGAGGTGTGTCTCTGCAATCCTAATTGTCTGGTCTAACCTCCCCTCTCCCTCTGTTCCTCTTTCAGAGAGGTGTGTCTCTGCAATCCTAATTGTCTGGTCTAACCTCCCCTCTCCCTCTGTTCCTCTTTCAGAGAGGTGTGTCTCTGCAATCCTAATTGTCTGGTCTAACCTCCCCTCTCCCTCTGTTCCTCTTTCAGAGAGGTGTGTCTCTGCAATCCTAATTGTCTGGTCTAACCTCCCCTCTCCCTCTGTTCCTCTTTCAGAGAGGTGTGTCTCTGCAATCCTAATTGTCTGGTCTAACCTCCCCTCTCCCTCTGTTCCTCTTTCAGAGAGGTGTGTCTCTGCAATCCTAATTGTCTGGTCTAACCTCCCCTCTCCCTCTGTTCCTCTTTCAGAGAGGTGTGTCTCTGCAATCCTAATTGTCTGGTCTAACCTCCCCTCTCCCTCTGTTCCTCTTTCAGAGAGGTGTGTCTCTGCAATCCTAATTGTCTGGTCTAACCTCCCCTCTCCCTCTGTTCCTCTTTCAGAGAGGTGTGTCTCTGCAATCCTAATTGTCTGGTCTAACCTCCCCTCTCCCTCTGTTCCTCTTTCAGAGAGGTGTGTCTCTGCAATCCTAATTGTCTGGTCTAACCTCCCCTCTCCCTCTGTTCCTCTTTCAGAGAGGTGTGTCTCTGCAATCCTAATTGTCTGGTCTAACCTCCCCTCTCCCTCTGTTCCTCTTTCAGAGAGGTGTGTCTCTGCAATCCTAATTGTCTGGTCTAACCTCCCCTCTCCCTCTGTTCCTCTGTCTCTCCTCTCCTTTTCAGTCTCCCACCCTCCCTCTCTCTCCCCCGCTCTCATTCTCCCTCTCTCTATCCCGCTCTCATTCCCCCTCTCTCTCACCCTCCATCTCCCTCTCTCTCCCCTGCTCTCATTCTCCCTCTCTCTCCCCCTCTCATTCTCCCTCTCTCTCTCCCACTCCGATGCAGGTGTATTGGTATCGGTATGTATTAGGATCCCTTTTAGCCACAGCAAAAGCCTCAGCTACTCTTCCTGGGGTCCACATGAAACATGACATAATACATAATACAGAACATTATTAGTCAAGGACTAAAATACATCAATTTAAAACATCACACACAGCCTACATGTCAGTACATACACACAATATCTAGGTCTATTACATAATACATTGGAAATTACAATACAAGATATACAAAATGGCTGTGTCTCTTCACTGTCCCTTTCTGCAGTATGGTGTTCTTTTATCTCTTTTTTTGTATCTGTTTTTATTGCTAGCTTGAGTTACCTGGGGTGGCAGAGAGTTCCATGAGGTCATGGTTCTATTTAATACTGTGTGTTTCCCAGCCTCTGTTCTGGACCTGGGGACTGTGAAGAGACCTCTGATTGCATGTCTTGTGTTGTACCGATGTGTGTGCGTACCTTCAACACATCAACACCTCACACAAAGACCAATAGTGATGCAGTCAATCTCTCCTCAACTTTGAGCCAGGAGAGATGGACATGCATGCTACTGACACAAGCCCTCTGTGTACATCTAAGTGCGATACATTCTGCTTTGTTCTGGACCAACTGAAATGTCCCTCTTTGCTGCACATGACCACACAGCTGGGCAGTAGTCCAGGTACGACTGAGATACCAAGAAGGCAGAGCAAAGCCCTCTGATGGACAGACCTCTTCCCATTTTAGCAACCATTGAGTCTATATGTTTTGACCATGACAGCTTGTTATCTAGGGTGACACCCAGCAGTTTAGTCTCCTCAACTTGCTCATATGCCAAATTATTTAATAATAGATCTTAATGTGGTTTAGCATGGAACAAGTGATTTGTCCCAAAAATGAAGCTTTATTCCTTTCCTTCCTACTCTGTTTCACATTCAACACATCACGAGCTGCTGATGGAGAAGAGAGAGAAAGAGAGTGGGGGTTGGTAAGAGATAGAGGCAAAGAGAGATAGAGGGAAGAAGGGAGGGAGGAAAAACTGAAAGAGGGTGGCAGATAATAGAGAAAGAGATGTGTGTAAAAAAACAGAGAGAGAGAGAGAGAGAGAGAGAGAGAGAGAGAGAGAGAGAGAGAGAGAGAGAGAGAGAGAGAGAGAGAGAGAGAGAGAGAGAGATTGAGAGGATGAAGAGAGAGTGTGAGAAAGACAAAGATTTGACTTATCTAACCTTTGTTTAAGCAGGAAGTCATGCTGAGACCACTGTCTCTTTTGCAGAACACATCAATAAATACTGATTACACTATACATATCTATGCAGAACAAATGTCTAAATGCAACATGCAACAATTTCAACCATTTTACTGAATTACAGTTCCTATCAGGAAATCAGTCAATTGAAATAAAAAAATTAGGACCTAATCTATGGATTTCACATGACTGAGCAGGGGTGCAGCCATGGTGGGCCTGGGAGGGCTTAGGTCCACCCACTGGGGAGCCAGGTCCCCCCACTGGGGAGCCAGGCCCAGCCAATCAGAATAAGATTTTCCACCCAAAGGGGCTTTATTACAGACAGAAATACTCCTCAGTTTCATCAGCTGTTCGGGTGGCTGGTCTCAGAAGATCCTGCAGGTGAAGAAACCGGATGTGGAGGTCCTGGGCTGGTGTGGTTATACGTGGTCTGCGGTTGTGAGGTCGGTTGGACGTACTGCCAAATTCTTTAAAACAACGTTGGAGGCAGGATATGGTACAAAAATGAACATACAATTCTCTGACAACAGCTCTGGTGAACATTCATGTAGTCATCATGCCAATTGCACGCTACCTCAAAACTTGAGACATCTGTGGCATTGTGTTGTGTGACAAAACTGCACATTTTAGAGTGGCCTTTTAATTTCCCTAGCACAAGGTGCACCTGTGTAATGATCATGCTGTTTAATCAGCTTCTTGATATGCCACACCTGTCAGGTGAATGGATTCTCTTGGCTAAGGAGAAATACTCACTAACAGGGATGTAAACAACATTTGAGAGAAATACGCTTTTTGTACGTCTGGAAGATTTCTGGGATCTTTTATTTCAGCTCATGAAACATGAAACCAACACTTTACATGTTGTGTTTATATTTTTGTTCAGTATATATACACATCATTTACACATTTAGAGATTATTCCACATGAGAGGCGCAAAAATACTAAAAGCAGATTCACCTAAGTTGGTGGAGACTGAAGGGCTTGCCAGGGTTGGCCATCCCTGGTAACTTATACGTTTGAAGGTTATCAATGAGGTATGGTATGGCAGAAGTCTACGCAAGAGGGCTTTATAGACAAAAAGAGTGCAATGCATCGATCTACGTGACTTCAAAGAGGGCCAGCATACTTTCTGATAGATAATGCAATGATGTATACTGAACCTAGCACCCGTAATAAAGCGCAATGCACTATAATAAACTGGGTCCAATGGCTTCAATACAGTGGCAGCTGTATTCATATTGACGAAATAGCCGTAGTCAATAACCGGAATGAATATTGTCTGAATGATTTGTTTTCTGCTATTTAACGAAAGATGGGACCTGTTCCTATAGAATAAGCTTATTTCAATTCTTCATTTCTTAACTAACTCATCAACATGCTTTTTGGAAGATAGCTTTCCGTCAATCCAGATGGCCAGATATTTACAAGCGGGAACACCATCCAAAGTACGTATGAATAAATCATCAAATTCATTTTTACGTGATTTGGAAAATTGTCACGACTTCCGCCGAAGTTGGTTCCTCTCCTCATTCGGGCGGCGTTCGGTGGTCGACGTCACCGGTCTTCTAGCCATCACCGATCCACCTTTCATTTTCCATTTGTTTTGTCTTGTCTTCCTCCACACCTGGTTTACATCTCCTACTAATTAACATGTGTATTTAACCCTCGGTTCCCTCCATGTCTGTGTGGGGGTATTGTTTATTGTCAAGGTTGGCATGCTTAAGGCTGGTTTACGCCGGGTTTTGCTTTACCCGTGCTTTGTGGCAGCCGGTACTTTGCACTTGGGTTTTGTACTTTTGCTGTCTCACTTGTTCTGTGGGCATTTGTTTTGTGACGCGGTTGCGTTCTGTATTATGATTGCCGAAGTAAAGTGCTTTGTCCATTTATCTCTGCTCTCCTGCGCCTGACTTCCATGCACCCACTACACCCACCACTGACAGATATACTTGGTTTTACCTGCATTAAGTACCAATTTCAGTTCAACTAAGGCTTTCTGCAGGGCAATAATGGCAGATTGAAGCTCTGACAGAGCCATGCATTAGCATACACCACATCGGCATGCAGGTGAAAGAATATACATTTTTTAGAGATAAAACAATATTGTTAATGTAAATAGTGAAAAGAACCAGACTAAGAATCGATCTGTTAAGGCTGTCGCTCTCCTCATCCTCGGATGAGGTGAGGAGAGAAGGATCTTCAGACCAAAATGCGGTTTGCGGGAAATAAGCCATCTTTTATTTTATAACAACGATGAAGATGGCAACACGAAAACAAACACTTTAACAAACTTACAAAATAACAAAACGACGTAGAACGAAACCTGAACATAAACTCACATCACTAAACGTAAACTCACGGACAGGAACGTTACATCAAAACACACGAACAGCCAAACAGTCCCGTATGTGAAAATACATCGACAACGACGAAGACATCACAGGAGACAATCACCCACAAACAAACAGTGAGAACGCCCTACCTAAATATGACTCTTAATTAGAGGAAAACGCAAACCACCTGCCTCTAATCAAGAGCCATACCAGGTAACCCAAAACCAACATAGAAACAGATAACATAGACTGCCCACCCAAAACACATACCCTGACCATAAACACATAAAAAACAACATAAAACAGGTCAGGACTGTTACAGAACCCCCCCCTCAAGGTGCGAACGCCGGGCGCACCAGCACAAAGTCCAGGGGAGGGTCTGGGTGGGCAGTTGACCACGGTGGTGGCTCCGGCTCTGGACGCTCTCCCCACACCACCATAGTCACTCCCCTCTTCTGTCTACCCCTTCCACTGACCACCCTAAAACTACCTTCCCCTAAATAAACGGCCAGCACCGGGACAAGGCGCAGCACCGGGACAAGGGGCAGCACCGGAACAAGGGGCAGCACCAGGATAAGGACCAGCACCGGAATAAGGGGCAGCACCGGGACAAGGGGCAGCACCGGGACAAGGGGCAGCACCGGGACAAGGGGCAGCACCGGGACAAGGGGCAGCACCGGGACAAGGGGCAGCACCGGGACAAGGGGCAGCACCGGGACAAGGGGCAGATCCCGGCTGAAGGACTCTGGCAGGTCCTGGCTGAGGGACTCTGGCAGGTCCTGTTTGGACGGCTCTGGCAGGTCCTGGCTGGACGGCTCTGGCAGGTCCTGGCTGGACGGCTCTGGCAGGTCCTGGCTGGACGGCTCTGGCAGGTCCTGGCTGGACGGCTCTGGCAGGTCCTGGCTGGACGGCTCTGGCAGGTCCTGTCTGGTTGGCGGCTCTGGCAGGTCCTGTCTGGTTGGCGGCTCTGGCAGATCCTGTCTGGTTGGCGGCTCTGGCAGATCCTGTCTGGTTGGCGGCTCTGGCAGATCCTGTCTGGTTGGCGGCTCTGGCAGATCCTGTCTGGTTGGCGGCTCTGGCAGATCCTGTCTGGTTGGCGGCTCTGGCAGATCCTGTCTGGCGGGCGGCTCTAGCGGCTCCTGTCTGGCGGGCGGCTCTAGCGGCTCCTGTCTGGCGGACGGCTCTGTAGGCTCATGGCAGACGGGCGGCTTTGCAGGCTCATGACAGACGGGCGGCTTTGCAGGCTCATGGCAGACGGGCGGCTTTGCAGGCTCATGGCAGACGGATGGCTCAGACGGCGCTGGGGAGACGGATGGCTCAGATGGCGCTGGGGAGACGGATGGCTCAGATGGCGCTGGGGAGACGGATGGCTCAGATGACGCTGGGGAGACGGATGGCTCAGATGGCGCTGGGGAGACGGATGGCTCTGTAGGAAGGAGAAGGAGAGACAGCCTGGTGCGTGGTCTAGGCACTGGCTGCGCTGGAGAGGAGGAAACAGCAGGAGAGAGAACCCGGAGAGACAGCCTGGTACGGGGGGCTGCCACCGGAGGACTGGTACATGGAGGTGGCACCGGGTCTACCGGACCGTGAAGGAGGACACGTGCTCTTGAGCACCGAGCCTCCCCAACCCTACCAGGTTGAATGATCCCCGTAGCCCTGCCAGTGCAGCGAGGTGGAATAGCCCGCACTGACCTATGCAGGCGAACCGGGGACACCACCTGTAAGGCTGGTGCCATGTACGCCGGCCCGAGGAGACGTACTGGAGGCCAGATACGTTGGGCCGGATTCATGACATCCGGCTCGATGCCCAACCTAGCCCTCCCAGTGCGGCAAGGTGGAATAGCCCGCACTGGGCTAAGCACGCGTACTGGGGACACCGTGCGCTTTACCGCATAACACGGTGTCTTACCAGTACGACGCCTTCTACCTCCACGGTAAGCACGGGGAGTTGGCTCGGGTATCCTACCCGGCTTTGCCACACTCCTCGTGTGCCCCCCCCCAAGAAATTTTTTTGGTCTGACTCACGGGCTCCCAACCGCGTCGTCGCGCTGCCTCCTCATACCAGCGCCTCTCAGCCTTCGCTGCTTCCAACTCCTCCTTTGGACGGCGATATTCCCCTGGTTGAGCCCAAGGTCCTCTACCGTCCAGGATCTCCTCCCAAGTCCAGGAGTCCTTGTTGCTCCGTAGAGCATTCCCATACCGCTTGGTCTCAGCGTGGTGGGTGATTCTGTCAAGTCTGTCGCTCTCCTCATCCTCGGATGAGGTGAGGAGAGAAGGATCTTCAGACCAAAATGCGGTTTGCGGGAAATAAGCCATCTTTTATTTTATAACAACGATGAAGATGGCAACACGAAAACAAACACTTTAACAAACTTACAAAATAACAAAACGACGTAGAACGAAACCTGAACATAAACTCACATCACTAAACGTAAACTCACGGACAGGAACGTTACATCAAAACACACGAACAGCCAAACAGTCCCGTATGTGAAAATACATCGACAACGACGAAGACATCACAGGAGACAATCACCCACAAACAAACAGTGAGAACGCCCTACCTAAATATGACTCTTAATTAGAGGAAAACGCAAACCACCTGCCTCTAATCAAGAGCCATACCAGGTAACCCAAAACCAACATAGAAACAGATAACATAGACTGCCCACCCAAAACACATACCCTGACCATAAACACATAAAAAACAACATAAAACAGGTCAGGACTGTTACACGATCCGTGTTGGACACCCTTTGTTATGTACAGAAAACCTGATATAACACCATCAATAAATACACACTGTGTTCTGTA